>NC_133210.1:7351294-7513794 GCF_958299795.1 Porites lutea
CTCCTCAGGATTTCGCCTTCTGGGCGAAATCCCTGCGGGGGCAATAATAAATCGCGCCTTTCGCACCAAAAAGCCATTTAAGTTGGTATTTCATTGGTGTTCATATAATAAATAGAACATTACATGGCCGCTTGGAGATAGGAAATTTCTCTTCACCTGTTGAAAAAATCTTCAACACTCGAAGAGAAATTTCGTATATAGTCCACCCGGCCATCTAATATCCTCTATGTACATGTAAGAGCAGTCCGCTGCACATTTCACTTTTGTTATGAAAATAATGTTAGTTTTAATGTTGCAAGTTTTTCTATTTTATGCCACAACCACTTTCTTTGGTTTAATTGTCCTTTTGTTACTTACTTAAGCTGCTTTGGTATTTATGTCTTGAAAATACAGGGGCACCCAACGACCCGATGTCTCCAAATCCCTTAAAATGACCTAAAATGGTTTCGCCAATGTATTTGAAGCTCGTTTCGTGAGTTTGTAGCTGTCCTACGAAATATTTATCTGTGCGGATGTTCTAGGGGAACTCAAGGTGTTTAGAAATTTCTCGGTGCTTTTATGCCTTGTCCGAAAATTCTAGCAATCGTGAAAGGTCTGAAAATATCAGGCGAAAATATCAAATTTCGTGCCACTTAGTACAATGCGACGTTTCATCCGGGTAGGGGGTGGGGACTTTGTTCATGTCTTGTAGCGTTTTCTCTTTCTCTCAATTCCCGAAAGAAGGAAGTCTTAGCAACCTTTTTTTTTTAAGAAGGCACCCTACTTTGATCATTGTCATCGTTCAGTCAGTGAGGGTCACCTTTTTAAAGTCACATGGAAACTTTTTTAGTGCGCTCTGGGATTGGTTATTTTTTTCTCTTTTCGCTATCCGTACACCTTGTATCCCCTTGTAAGTTATAGACATGAGCATTTATACATATATCTTTTCAACAAAAAAATAGATGATCTAGCAAAATTGAATAGTCCGCACTGTCTGGTTAAGTAGTTGCTACTCTATGTCAATCTTCATCTCTTTAAAGGTTATTTCATGTACATAGAAGCATCCAGGCCACGAAAACGAGAAGATGATGCAAAATTGTACAGCCCTCCACTGACATTCCCAGGGCACATGTGTCTTGAATTCTATTACCATATGTCTGGTACAGCTATTGGAAGCCTGAAAGTCACCATAAATGAAAAAGTAGTGTTCTCTAGAAGCGGCGATAGAGAAGACAAGTGGTATAAAGCCAGTATAAATGTATCAGCTATTGTGGGATGGCATAGGGTAATAAGATTTATTTTTTTACCTCTCTTAATCTAACTGAGCCAAGATCCTCAACGATGGGAAAACGGTGTCCACTGAAGGTAGTAATAGTTAAAAGGAAGTTAAATAGACACTAGGAATATTTGATCATATCTTTTGTAATAATTTTATTTCGGTTTTGAAGTCTAAGAATGTTTCGAATCTTACTTTTTTGTTCTTGTCAGTTAAAAAGAAGGTGAAATAGTTGACTCGATCGATCGACTGCTACTATTATCAGACTGCATCTTCAGCTGCATCTTACCATTAGCTTTAATTTGACACTATTAAGTATATATATCATTCCATAATAACATTTTGTCACTACAGTCGAACCTCTTTAATACGGACACCGAACGGACAGAGCGAATTGTCCGTATTAGAGAGGTGTCCGTATAAAAAAGGTCATTACGATGACGTAACTTTTATGACTGCACTTACAGCTTTTTAAAATCAATTAGCAATTCCCAGTACAAAGACTCTGTCTTTCAGTAGCATTCAACTTTGTACATATCAGCTACGTACGTACAGTCGTAGACAAATCACTGTTTTAAAACGAAACGAGCTACGGCGCAATGCTGCATTTAAAAAGTTGTAACGTAAAGCACAATTCTGAAAGAGTCTTTTGCTATTTTGCAAGTGCAGTAAACAGTAACTATAGAGTACAAAATGTAATAGAAAAGATCTTTATGCCATCTGTAGTTATTCAAGATTTAAAAAAGTCGGTTACTTTCCTCTGTACACCTTTTGCAAATTGTTGTTTGATATACAGCGACTGAGCTTTTGAAGTCACCTTGCATAGCTTATCAGCCAGACGGGATTTACCCTTTGCATATTCACCTCATCGGGATTCGGGATTCACCTGATCAGCGTAGTGTGCGTAATAAAGAGGTTAAGTTTATATGGATTTACTCTCTTTGGCCGAGATTTAGTGTCCGTTGTCCGTATTAGAGAGAGTCCGTATTATAGAGGGTTTTTTTTTAAAGAAAATATAAAATAATTTTTTCGGGACATTGGAAACTGTCCGTAATACAGAGGTGTCCGTACCGAGCGGTTTCACTGTAATTTCAGTACAACATACTTTCTCTTCAAGTCATGAACAGCGGCGCTTTCGGACTGATTACACCTTTCATAGAACAGTGCCGAATAAAGCAGTACACGCCTAAGTAGGATTATGCACATTCCGAACCATCGCAGGGCGGAATTGGATGGGTTTTTAAAATTTCCTCTCTTATCAGTTATATTTGTGAGATAGCTTCGCGTTCTTCAATTTTGTCTGTTATTATGTACAAACGTGATTAAACAAATCAGACAACCCCAACCACGATTACAGACTGAAATGGACTTCACTCCTTCCTATTACCCTGCAGTATCTAAATTATCAAAATTATTTTCTTTTACCACAGGCGACATTTGAAGGGGTAGTTGGCAACGGTTACAGGGGTGACATAGCAATTGACGATTTCTCCTTGACAGCCGGGTCTTGTGCTTTCAGTAAGTAGTTTTGAAAAAGAACTTTCTTTGCAAAGATGAAAAAAAAAAAAAAAAATAGTGGTGTCCTATTTTTGTTAAGGAATACTTTATACTTGAGTTGTGGGTATTAACAATTGTCTTTGGAGGCAACAAAAGATTTGCGTTGCAGGATAAAGACCAGGAAAAGGATTGAAACTTACTTGTTCAGGTTCTTTCAATATGCCCCTGATAATAATTGTCGTTATGGCCGGCTCGCGTTTACTTTCCGCTTCCACGAATCAATAATGCGTCTTTTTAAGCCGCATCAACATACGTTCCTTGACCTCAGCAGTGTTTTTATTTCCTTTATACATAATTGGTTTTAACTTATAGTATATTAGGGACGGACCATTAGAAACGTTATGGGGGGTGGTGGGTGGGGAATTTTTGAGCCGCAGGAATTTGTTTTCGATATGAAATTCTTTGTATGAATTTTTTTAGGCCGTAGCATGAATATTTTTTAGGGTTAATTGGCGTGAACGAATTTTTTTTATTTAATTTTTCCTTGCGAGGGGTGGCTAAGGTTAATTCCCTTTTAGCGCTCCAAGCTTTCAGATCGTCGGGACAGCGCGAAGAGATGTGGGCAAAAAAAAAAAGGCAGTAAGGGGGGAGGGAGGCAGTCTAGTTATTGTATAATTCGCTATGATTTAGTTACATAGTAGACTCTTGACAGCCACTGATTACAAGTGATATTCGACTGCAAACTTAATTCGGTCCTTTTCCATTTCTACAGTTCCAAAGCATCGATTATTTCGGTGCTGAATTGTGCTCTTTCGTTTCCTTATTCAGATTGTTGCAGTTATCACTTTGAAAAATACCAAGATTTACCAACCAGCTCAGCTCACGCTGTGGAACATTTCACCATCAATGGAGATCTGTTTCTCGCCTTCGCAAACTACAAAAGTGACATCGCCGGAAAATACAACACAGACTATTTCATATACAAGTTCAACGATTCGACTGGGAAATTCTCTCCTTATCAGAACATAAGTACAAATGGAGGGCAAGACGTGGAATATTTCAAAATTTTTGATGAACATTACCTTGCTGTTGCTAATGGTTACAATGGAGTTACGCACAGATGAACTCTGTTATTTATCGTTGGAATGGAAAATTGTTTGTCGCTTTTCAAAACGTTACTACACAGGGAGCAAATGGCTTTAGTTTTTTCGTAATAGACAAAGAACCATTTCTTGCCGTATCAAATCTTTACGACGACGTTACAAATACTACAAACTCTGTCATCTACAGGTGGAAAAACAAAAGGTTTGAACTGTTACAGGAGGTAGCAACAGACGGAAGTAATAAAAGTGTCGCGTTTCTAATTAATAATGAAAGCTACATCGCTTTTGCCAATAACGTTAAAGATTCAGTCGTTTACAAGTGGTCAGGGAAAAGCTTCTTCAAACTACAGACTCTTCCGAAAGCAAATGATTTAAAATTCTTTAATATTACTGATAATACGTTTCTGACCATCTCCTCTCCAAACGAGAACCCGTTAATTTATGAGTGGAATGGCACTCAGTTTGGGTTTTACCTGATCTTTGTTAATGCTGCAGGGTGGGGCTTGCATCCATTTGTGACTTGTGGCCAAAACTTTCTAGGTTTGGCTGATCCGTACAACAAGGCAATGTCCCCGCTGTATATATATATGCTCTCTCATGGCCAGTTCACAACATTTCAAAAGATTTCCACCACTGGAGTGATGGATATAACGTCATTTGAACA
Source organism: Porites lutea (assembly GCF_958299795.1). Classification (NCBI taxonomy): domain Eukaryota; kingdom Metazoa; phylum Cnidaria; class Anthozoa; order Scleractinia; family Poritidae; genus Porites; species Porites lutea. The sequence goes on from NC_133210.1 coordinate 7,355,814, forward strand.
TAAGGGTCATACTTATCTGGCTATGGCTAATTCAGGGAATGATAACCAAAAGAACACTGAAAGCGCGCTTTACAAGTGGACCATAGATTAATTAATGGATTATAGTTTATGATGCAGTCTATACTAAGGGTAACTCTCGAGGAAGGTGCATGCGTAGGCTTTAATGGAGCAAGAACGCAACTGAAACTGCTATATAAAACAATTATTCACCGAATTGGAGGTGGTTAGTGACCGAGGCCGCAAAGCGGCGACATCAAGAACCACCACTAGCCACCTACACTGAGGTGGGTAATTGTTTTAGTATATACTAAAACAGCGAGATGATGATTTGAACTCATTTACTGTTGCCAACGATTACAATTTTGGCGCGCAATGACCAAACCGCCGACAATTGAAACTTTTGAAGGCATTTGTTTAGCTCTTGCGGGGAAATTTCTTCAAAAGGAGTACTATCCACTGTTTTAGTATATACTAAATAGATTTAGCCAGACTTAACAGTGAAGCTTCCGTTTATATACTGATAATAATTATAAGAGGAACAATTGAACTTTCAACCAAAAAAGCTATGAATTAAAATTAGGTTTAAGAGCCCTCCTCCATACCTTGTAAGGGACGGATTGGTTGATTTAAGAAAAAATGCTTTGATGATGCTTTGTTCAACCAAATACGAAAATACTAAATAAACAAATAAACAAGCTTTTAATAGAACAGTTAACAATCTTGAGGCTGCCTTTCATTTTGTGGCGGTAGTGGAAGAACGCGAAATGTTAAGTAATAATAATGACAAATAATGACAAATTTCTTGATGCTAAGTTTTGACGGGAGAAGTCACCTGTCAATATTTGACCAATCAGAGATTAAATTGGTCCTGGAACTCGAATAAAGACTTAACCAAGCTAATAAAAGCCTAAAGCCTTAAAAATTTATTTTTGAAAGTTTTTTTCGGTAAGTCAAAAACAAGGGCCTTGAAGATTTCTACCATTGCAGCTCCATTGCCAGAGTCTCCTCTCCCCCCCCCCCCCCCTCCCACAGTCTATACGCGTGGACAGGCCACAGCTGTTGTCATAACCAAAATTTTATATAGCAGTAGGTCTACCGTTATTACAGTAGTGTCGATAAGGACTGGACTGGTAGGGTACAAAACAAAATAGCGTGGCTTTTTAATTATCGTAAGTCACTTATTGGCACTGAAAGGTTAAAAAATCTTAGTATCGCTGAGTTATCACGCCTTTTAAAAAAGTTATAACTGCGTACCTTGGAAAAAATATATTATGTGCTAAATTAAACCCCCAGAGACGATACGTTAGACTGCTGTACACACGAGGGGGAGCAAAGAACGGTCTAAAACAGTCTTCACATCAGTGAGTAGGATTGTCAACCGGAATCATATGGGCCAGTATAACGCCAGTGTGTTATAACCCATGTAATGTAATTTATTATATGGCTACAATAGTACACGTGCTCCTGATTGGCTGCTAAGCGGGCATTATTTTTTTAAACAACCGGGCATTAGTAGCAAGGTGTCCAAGGTATAAACAAGCTGTGTTTAATTTGATAGTGGGCATCCTTATGAACAACCATCTTATTGTCAATTGAAAGGTATCCCCAGACCAGTGTCACATGATATGACGTGATTTTTTAAGTTGTTGCTTTTAATTGATCGCAGGCTCAGGTACATAATGAAAAGGCCATATAATAAATAATTTATAACCTCGTCCCTTAGGTTATAACAGGGAAGTCTCAGACTAAGGCCCTGATGTATTGACCGATCAAACGATTTACATAAATAACTATTGTAATTTCAACTTGAAATGAGAAATGCCAAAGGATGAAGCAAAGTGATGAGCGAAACAATGAGTCTAATCGTACTGTAACATCTCATATTCATGGTAGAAATTAGCATTATTTTATCACTTTTGCAAAGTATTAAGACAAAAGTGGAATATTGGTCTGCAACACAGTCGTTTTCTGTGACGTCACTCAACGCTCCTCCCCACAAAAAAATGGTGCATCCCTCTGCATTATCACCTCCAGTTTTTCGATCAGCTGAAAGAAACTGGGACGAGAGCAAGGGTCATCTTTTCAACAGTCAGTCCTTAACTCGTATCTATTGTGCATAATGTAGGTTTTCAGGGAAAATAATATCTATTTATAAACTTTAAGATGACAATGGTGAAGAAACGTATACGTCATCACAGCACATGTCTGGTCTTTTCATAGGATATCCACTGCCGTAGAGTCGATGTTGGTCAGCGTCGGATATGGCACGCCTCCTGATGATGGAGCGGGAGAAAAAAAATAATCAACAATTACTGAACGAGGTTGAGCAAAATATCGTGATCTGCCAGACAGCTCCCCTAAAAACGCCTGCGTGGGAGGCTAGACACTGGCAAATCACGCTATTTTGCGATAACCGAGTTCAATAATTGATTTATTATTCTGTCACTAAGCTTAATTTATTACAAAGTGCGATGGTCTGTTGCAGGAGCCCATCAAATCTGTTGTTACAATGTGCGACAGCTTTTTTTATTACAAAGTGCGACAAGTGTTATTACAGAGTTCGACAGGTATTACAAAGTGCAACAATGTTATTACAAAGTGTGACAGGTGTTACGAAGTGCTACGATTATTTCAAAGTGCGACAGAACAGGGGGACCCCATTAATTTGAAGTGAGGTACTTAACTCCTATGGTGTCATAGTCTTTTATCTTTATCTCATTAAGATAAGGTCAAGTGCTACTTTAGGGTTTTAACCCGTTGCACGTGTTTTTTGAAATGATAAGCTTAGCACTACTCAGGAATGCAGTACCCCGCTGGTTTGGGAAGAATTTCTTCTAAATTTATGTCTTAAGACGGAACGTAGATGTTTTTTTGGCGAAGTTTCCACTTTTCACTCGCAATGTTTCCTCGGATAAATAAATAAATATCTAGACAAATTATTCGTCAAAATTCGTCTTCGGATTTATACTTAGACGAATTATCCGTCTGACGGATAATCCGTCTAGAAGGATAACTCGTCTCTAGTATAAATTCGGCCAATGATAGAATATGTTTGACCTATCGATCGTCTGCGGTTCTATCAATGTTTGTCTATGCTATTGACATTTGGACTAAATGTAATCACGGTAAATTATGCGAATTAAACCTCGCGTGTTCTTCGAACTCGCTTACACTACTTATTTTATAGTCATTATAATTAGTCGTATACATTTAGACACATTCTCAATATTATATGACCGATTGAGTGAACTCCGTCAAAGGAACTCGTTTGTCATAATAAGATTTGCGCGATCTTTAAGCTCTTGGCTAACCCGGCGTTTCTTTAATCACTCGAAATATTTGAGTGGCGATGCCGTCTCAAAAACAGAAATCCACCTACCTTGCAGCCACATACATAGATTGCTGATACTGTACGTTTTCTTAGTTCACGGAGGGCTGAGATAGAAATGCGATTGATTTAACCAGCGATGAATTGCTGTTTCAAGTTGTCGCACGCGCGCGGTAATGTAGCGAAATGAATGTTTTTCCCGCTATAACTTATCTTTATTTTTATGGCAATGACGTGACATATTTACATCCCTCAGCTGAGAATAATTGCACTTTGACACCTGAAAGAGGTGAGTACCGCAACACCTTCGCTAATGTGCTTCGTTCGAATTATGACAGAATTCTAGGTCCCAAAGGTAAATATCGTGTGACGTCAACCCGCGGCTCCCTACTGATCCCTGAGAAGGTCAAAGCCCCTCATGCAACGTTAAAAAATAGTTCAGTATATCAGCAACTCATTTCAATTTTAGCCTATCAAACTCACCCAAGCGAAAAAGACACATTGCTCTGAAAGATGTTGCTTAGCTTTTGCGTTTCGCCTCGCTGATCGCGTTCGAAGTTAAACACGACTCCCGAACACAATGATCCAATATTACTACATAGCAATTTGGCATCCAATCTGGCCATTTTAATCACAAACAATTACCATAACAATTGAAAGACTTAACACAGCTGCTTTAAATTTAGCTTCATTGCGAATCTGTCATGTATTAAGCCAACTTTCCTCGTCCGCGCTCAAAAGCTGTAACTGAAGCCGAGAAAGGTAGTACTACGCATCCTTCCAAATTATGTACTCAAGTTGTGTTTTTTGTTCGTTCGTTTATTTGTTTGTTTTTATTGTACCCGGAACAAAATCTTTTAGATATAGGAACTATCCCTTCTTATAATAAAAGTTAACAGGGAAACTGTTCAAAATATGCGACAACTCAAAATAGGAAGGATAATGCTAAAAAATAGTAATTAAATTGGATAATCTCCAATAGCATCTTGCAACATGCTGGCGAAACATCACATCTTCCATAACACATGTTAGCTAAATTAACCTGAAATTTAACCTGCATTGTCCATAATCACCAAATCTACAACTGAACAGCAGCTGAGTAAAATCAATGCTATAAGATTTTAGACAACTTGTTCTTTAAATCAGCTTCAACGGAGCAAACTGGCTTAACACATGGTAGTTTGAATTGTCAAAGCCATTTTCAGGTATTTTATACCTTAATCTTTACAGCTGTTTAAAATAAGAGAATAATGATAACTGCTTCAGATTTATTTGAATGTTTATGTTTTGCAAAAAAAGGAAAAAACTACATACAAAGGAAGCATTGAAAAAGAGGTATGTTTAACTGAGTCCTGTTCTGCTTAAGTAGGTACACATGTATAATTGACTCAAAAATAGCTACTAGAAATGTGACGTTAAAAAATTACTTGGGAACGATTGAACCAAAAGGCTCGTAACCAAGCAATTTCGAGCAATTCCGAGATCCATACCAAACAACCGACGTGGAGTACAGTAAGTTTAAATCGATGAATTCCGATTTTTATGGTTTGTTGATTTCTCAACAACATGATAATACTTGTATTTTATTTTCATTTTTTTGCAAGTGCGGTAAAAAAAGACATTAAAGAGAATTTAAATTTTTTTACGAACCACTTCATCTGTCAAAACGTTGGCCAATCCGTTACTAGATTGGTCGTGGAGCGTGACCAAAACCTGAAGTCATGCTAAGCAAAGCCATAAAATAAAAATTTCCAATTTTTTTTTTCGCAAGGTAAAAAACTTCGAAATCTTAACTGGAGCAGTTGTTTAGGTTGCCTCTAAACTGGATAACCTCTCGCGCCAAAACCGTGATTTAAAATCAAAACCTAACAACGATAAATTTAGTAGTCAAAACTAGTGAGGCTCAGTGCTTACAAAACAGCGCATTTGTGCAATTACAGTGACCCCACTTGCGTTTGTAAAATGTTATAAGGTCTCTGACTTTTCTTCGGAAAACCATAGGAACTAGATCCAGTCATTTGAGTCACTCATTGTAACTTAGCTTGAGCAGAAAAAACCTTGTCGCTCGTCGTTTGACCCCCCACCCCCCCTCCTCGTTTCTTATTGTCTTCCTCTCAGGCTTACTGCTTTTTCTCCTCCTCCTTCTTCTTCCTCACTTTTGGCCTGATTTTGGCCTGTCTGATCTGATATAACCTGTTTACCTGGAAAACAATATACCCGAGAAGAAGGAAGGAAAACAATAGTAATGAGGAGGAGGGGGCAAAGGAGGAGTTAACAACTAAAATTAGGATAAGGAGTTGGAGAAGGAGGAGGAAAAGTATTGGGAATGTGGTGGTGTCGGTGATGGTAGTGGTGGTGATGGTGGAGGGAAAGTAAACAAAAGTAGTATGAAAGGAGATCAAGAGGGAACAGGAAAAAGCCAGAAATTTTACCAATGAGTTTGTTAGAGAGATTGAAGCCTGTTGTGAAAGAAGAACCACAAGTAAGTAATGCGTAATGTGAGGCTGATTATGGGGGAGTATGGATTGCCGGGGCAGGGCCACTAACCAAATGTGCTACACTGTAGTTCGCATGCATTCGGCCATCACCTCATATTATTGAATAATTTGCGGAGGTTCCTGAAGATCGTTTTCACATGTGGTCATTGGCGCAAAATTCTGCGGGCTGGCTGTTGTTTAGTCAACTTTAACAATAGCTAAGCCGTGCGCCCAGCCATCGGTTAGAGAGTACCGCGGGCTCATCGAGACGCCCAAGGATGAAGACTGAGCCTAACCACATGACTGAAAACGATCTATTCGTGGTACGGTGAGATTGTGGTTGGTCAGTTCGACAGCATCGTCTCATATCATGATCAGTTGGTCATAAGTAGGCGTTTAATCATGACGTAGCGAGCCTCAGGCAATTCACTGACTTAAATACGATCTATTTTCAGTCTTATCTGTTATTATGTGCAGTATATATCTGGGGAAGGGGATGGAGACATTCACGGCGGTTAAAGGGTAATATTTTTAGCAGTTCAAACATCCCGCTTGTATATTATCGCATATTAGGTGATAGGCTGACTATGTTGAGCCACTTACTCTTATTCCAGTGCCAAGCCCCGCGGTGCCTGCTTAAATGCTAGGATCTTAGCTTCCATTTGAGCTGTGCAAGCATAATTTATAACATGAACCCTCATTTGTTTTTCCTAACTTAGATTTGACTTGCAACTTTGATGTATCAATGTGCGGGTTTTTGCAAGGCGACGACGACAACTTTGACTGGACTCGACGCAAGGGAAGCACGCCTTCGTCCGATACAGGACCGTCCTTTGATCACACCACTGGAAACATAACAGGTTAGCTCTAAACTAATTACGATTAGCCAGACATGCTAGTAGCAAAGAAAGATATAACACATCACTCTAAGCTTAGATCAGCAGACATTTTGAAATAACTTTGTTTCGTTAAAATTATCGTTAGTTTGGTCTTGCAAATTAAGTAACCAGTCATCTTTTTCTTCTTTTTTTCATTTTTGTTTTAGTTGTTCGTTTTTGTGTTGGGTGCATTTGATTGACCTCATACGTATGAAAAAATTGACCGATAATTTTTCACGGTTATTTAGAACTCGTTAGAACGTAATTTTTAATGCAAAAAATTGCCAAAGAACGATACTTAACCTTGCATTGTCATACCATGCGTTATGCCTTTGTCCTTGAGGCACCATTTAAGCACGATAATCATTTAGGCGCGAAGAGAGAGGCACGATAACATTTTCACTGACATTGTGTTCCCCAGTTTAATTGCATTGTAAAAGAACATCCACTTATGAAAATCCTTTATTTCCTGTTTATTTACTTGTCGCAGCATTTGTAGTACTGTTTCTATAGGAGGGCAATAACTAGGGCAATAAATAACTAAAACTAATGGAGTGTTTTCACATGACGTCACGGCGACCATATTCGTGTCCCAAAACAATGAAACGGGGCCATGTTGGGGTCCCAAACCAGTCCTCTGGGAGTTGAACTCTTTTCTCATGCAAGCCACGTGAGTGGAAACACTCTAAAGAGAGGAGAAGTCGCAGGGGGGGCTGGCAGCGAGGTCTGGAACCGAGTTTACATGATCGCCCCAGTTAAGAAATTTGGCCGAGTGAGACTGAGTACCAATTTTCCTTCAAAACAAATATGGCGGAGAATGCGGACATGGAAAGATGATGAGTTTTTGCTCGGTTTTACGTTTTACGGCGTCCAAACATCAAGAAAAGGTTTTCATGAACTTTTTTCATGAAATTTTTGGACATCAGGAGGCGTGATGTATGAACAGTTCATGAGTGACTTCGCTCATACTGATTCGGCACCTTGGCAAGTTCAGTTATTTATAAGCTTCGTGAATTTTCGAGCGACCAGCCTCAGGGCAGCCTGCTCCATCTCTTATATATTTTTTCACCTACGGTGGTATTAAGAACTCTCTCCCTTATCCTAAACATTACTACGAGCTCATTATAGTATGAGTATTGCAACAGTCATATGGGAATGTTCATTAAACCAATTTTGTACTTCGCTGTTCGTAAGTTTGTTTGTACACCGGGAGCCACAACAAATATTTGTGGGCGTAAATACAGAATACAGGGCTAGTTTAGTAAAAGCCAGGTTAAATGTTCCAATCACTTTGCTTCACATACACCGGGTCTGTCAGTATAAGCTATTTTTAATATCAAAAGGCTGCAGGGAAGGGCTTATTGAATCTTCAAAACCTTCACTGGAATATCGTTTGAGTGATAATCAATAAATAGCTCCAACAGCAATACCGTATTTAGTAGTTTTATATTAGATAGTGACTTCGGTTTTAAGTACTTCCTTGAAATTGTTTGTACAAAAATTACCCCATAGTTTTGAATTATACTTGAATCTGAGTGTGGGGACAAGAGGTTAATCCAGTTGCTAATAAGAGTGAGTACATCAGAGAGGGGTATACTCAGTATACATTGAGAAAATCCCTCAAAGGAATGAAGTACAAGAAACAGAAAAAAGAAAATTGAATGTTTTGCAAAGTTTATAAAGAGAATCAGAAGGACCTTGAAAAATGTACAACTTCAATTGTTTGTGTAAGTTATGAATCTGATTTACAAGTAAAATAAACAAGGTAAAATTGACCTTTTATCAACCATCAAAAGAAGTTATTGTCCCTTGAGCCCAATCCCCTCAGCAGTTCTTTCTACATACTACCCTTGGCTTCTTTGGCCTAGATGGGTATGTGCTGCTTAGTTAGGGTGGTGACCATTTCACCCTTTAGAGTTTTGAACAGGGTGTCTGTTTGGGCTGTGAAGGTTGATGAAGAGCAGTCTGTAGTTACATTTTTGGTACCACCAATTTTTTCCCCAAGTTTTTCCATCTTTCTAAGTTTAAAAGCTAACTTAATTCTGTATGCTAACTAAAGTGAATCAGGGTTATAAAATCAGGTCTCTTGGCATAAAAAGGGTGGGGGAAATGGACAATGTGTCCTACTACCCATACTCTCTTTCAGTGCAAGCCCAGGGAGGCGATCTCACATTTTAATACCCTTTTACCACTTGGTTTAACTGCAAAGTCAGTGAAGGTCTATGGTCTCTGAAAAATGTTTTTGCCTGCCTCAACACAAGTTTCTAACTGTTATTGTTGACTACAAAATTAATAATATTATCTTAATAATCATTTTACATTTTTTCCCAAGACATCCTTTGGTGTTTTGCATATCCACTAGTACAAAGTAATTTTTAAGTTGAGAGGGTTTGATTTCATTAACTACATTTTTATACAGACACAAACTAACCTGGCAGGTTGATGTCCAAAAGTGTAAAAAAGTACCTGCAACTGTATGGCAAAAACTGATCATCGTGGCCAAAGGAAAGGCAAAAATAGAAATGTCACCATTTTCCTGACTTTATACATTCCCTTGGAAGCATATTTAGCCAGATGTAGTCCTTGTCAAAACATGCAAACTTGAAGATTTATTTTCTGAACTTAGCTAATCTTTTTTTAAACCATCATCTTGTCCAAGGGGTAGTGTAGTTTTTAAAATTTATAATTTTTCCCTCTTTTTTTGCAACAAAACACACTTGAATTAGGACTCAAAACTGAAGGCAGTGTAATAACTGCTGTCATGAAAAGAGAATTCCAAACACACAAGATAATTACTCTTTCATCTGCCTAAGATTCATTTGTTAGAAACTACGGTAAAGTTTAAATTAAATCGCACGAAGAAAAGAACTTAAGCATATCAACATGTGCAAAATCAAGAGAGAATGATATCTTGGCAAAATTTATTTAGCTTCTAGTACATAAAGAAATACATGAACTACGAGATTTGACCATGCCACTCAATCATCCAACGCAACTCTGCCAGGATAAGTTCACAATCAAGGATGTAGAACTGAGAATCTCAATCATCATTTCTTGTCGTCTTAAAAGTTAAAGGCGGGAAGCCGTAAACAACTCTCAGCTGAACTCTGACAACTCTTATTCTCAACCACATGCCAGTCACCGCACTTTTTTTAATACCACGAAGAATTAATTTTGGGCCTTTCGATTGAAAATATAAACTCTTCTACATACGTATTGGAGGGTTGGTCCTTCTTTTACTCTTGCAATTCGTGGGTCGTTTAAACAGAAACAAATCATCAAAAGGTCGGGCATCGAGAAACATGTTCACTGGTCTCGTTCCTACCGTAGTAAACCGGGCCGCATTTAATGACAAACGCAAGACCAGAAGAAAGGAAAACGTAAGCTCCACATTACCGCGGAACAAAACGAAGAAACCAATGACCAACGGGACCAAAAGCAACTTCACTTCACACTGCCGAATCGCTGCGAAGAAGCTGCTAAGACGAACTTGTTTTCCCAACCCGTTCCGCGCATGCTCGTTACAGTTTTCGGATAATTGACAGATTTCTTAACTGGGGCGATCATGGAAAGCCGAAAAGCGGCAAGATCAAAGGCCGTTGCTAGCCCCCCCTGAGAAGTCGTTATTATACGTCACGTTGCCATGGTAGCAAAATTCCTGGATAACAACAAATGAAAACGTCACTTAAAAAGTGGTTTGCAATGTTTCAAACTTCATCGATCTTATTTAATTTCATGTAATTTGTCAAATGTTGGCGAAATTTTCTGGGGTTGAATCCGACAGGACCAAAGAAAATTTTTGTGTTGTGCTCACCTACTCATCAATTAAAGCGGGCGAGTGAAATTGGGAAGTTTCATGTCGCAGTCGTGCAACAACGGCAAAGAAATGTACAAAAAATAGGCTCCTGACAAAAAAGCTTGATGCACGTGTAAAGATGTTCTTTTCGACCGGCAGAATTTCATGGGCAAATTGTTAAAGATGATTAATTTTAGCTAGCGGAAGTCTTCAACATTAGTTATCGTGGCATAATAGATAACGCTTAGACCTTCCACGTCGTAGATCCGGGGTCCGACGCTCGCTGTTGGAAACTTTTGGTTTTTTTTTTGTAAAATATGTTTTCATTTTTTGACAGTGACATAAAATATAGGTAGACTAATTGCAGGTTCATTATCAGCTTTCATTTCTAAAATCCACTAATTTATAATCCACAAGCTTACTTAGCCATAGGCACCCTTTGATTTGCAGTTGCAAAAAACTCCCTATCGTTGTGATCCAGAAATTTCGCTACCATAGTAACGTGACGTCACACTTCTCCTCTCTATTAAAAAAAAAAAATGAGGTATGAAAGTTTCTAAGAATCCAAACTGGTAGGAGGCAAATCAGTTGGCTATTTTTTAAGGGTGGCAGAGGAGTTGAACTAGGGACTACAGAGAGTAAATAGCGGTCGGGGCGGGACTTGATCTCGGGGCCATGTACCACGTTCATAAATTAGAGTACTGAGAACTATATGATACATTTTTATTACTAAATTGGACAGTCCCCAAAAAGTTTGATTTGATGCCCCTTACCCATCTTCTCTATCCATCTTCATCTCTTTAAAGGTTATTACATGTTCATAGAAACATCCCCTCCACGACATGGAGGTGATACTGCAAAGTTGTACAGTCCTCCACTGAAATTCCTAGGGAACGCGTGCCTTGAATTCTATTACCACATGTCTGGTGTAGCTATTGGAAGCCTGACAGTCACAATAAATGGGAAATCAGTATTCTATGAGAGTGGAAATGAAGGAGATAAATGGAATAAAGCCATAATAGATGTACATTCTATTGTGGGATCGCACAAGGTAAGCCTTAACTTGTTTCTCTCCTAAGCCTTAATGAGACTTTAAATGATGGCAATACAGTGTTCTCTGAAACTGGTAATAGAGCAAACCAATCATGCAGGGTTTGAAGCCATAAGGAATTAGGAATATTTGACCACTTTTTATCGAGTTATTAAAGTCTAAATTCTCTCTAACTTCAGCAATAATGTTTTGTACTTGCCTGGAAAAAAGTAAAATGTAAATAAGATGTTCTAAAAGTTGTCTGGACTGCTACCGTTTTAATTCTAAATCTTACCATTAACTATAAACACAGGTAAAACGTATGTTAGCTACGCGCATTTGATCATAATTTGTGCAATATAAATGATCAATGATATTAGTATCATTCAGAAAAGATTTCATATCGCTTACTCATTGTGATTAACTTAAATCTTGTAAACGAGCGTCTCTAAAAGGACCCGTATTGCTAAAAGACATCTCAGTTATCCATATGCGTAATCAGTTGTGAAATATTGAAACGCCTCTTTTAATTTTCCATTCAGGGGCGGATCCAGGAATTTTTTGATTGGGGGAGGGGGGGGGGGGGGGGAAGGGCAAACTTTGATGTTGGCGCGGGAAATAATGCTTTGCGAGCAGAGACAATTAAATCATAGGATGGTTTCCAAAACTTACATTTTTGAATATCCCTGGAAATTAGTTTAGTGGCAAAATGTAACGCGCGTTTCATTTTAAAAAAATAAGTGATATATACGACCCTGTCGATGTAAGAGTTTTAGTCTCAAACAAGCGTCAGGTCTTTTGATTTTTCATTCGTTTTAAAAGTCATAAAACATCGTTCCTAGGCAGTAATTACACTAGGTGTTATTTTTTTTAATGTTTTTGTCAGGTAATATTTGAAGGCGTAGTAGGCAGCAGATCCACTGGTGACATAGCAATTGACGATTTCTCATTGAAAAAAGGCCCTTGTGTTTCTGGTAAGTACTTTGACTGAGGGCGGGGCAATGTCACCTTATTTAAAAAACAAAAAAAACTATGAATAATGCAAAACGAAACAAAAAAAAAAAACAGGAATTTGCAACGATGGAACAACATAATAAAATAAAATGCTTTATTTGAAGTGGATCATACACTTGGCCATATGGATTAGTTTAAAAGAAAACTTCACCAGCTAGTTCCTATTTTAACTTAATTTTTTAATGGTAAATAGCTTTATATTGCCTTATTCTATTTTTATCTCTTATTTTATTCATTTTGCTCGTAGCATACCTGAATATGAAAGCTATCTACAATAATTAAAGTTATCACACAATGGAAATTGAAAATTATAATTATTTACGAAGTCGAGTAAGAGATGCGCAAGTGATTAATACCTCGTTTTCTAATAGTTTTTTAAGCGTTTCCAAGTCGGCTTACACCCTTAGGACGTCGGGTAAGCTATTTTGACCAGAGCTTGGGCGCCAGATAACGCCTGGAGTTAAGTCCAAATCTTCTGGTTTCTCTTCTCTAGAGCTGTTATCCAGAACTTCAGTTTAGCCTTTATCTAGTCGAGCTTAAGAAATTTAATCGATGCAATATTTGCTCCTTCGACAGTTATTTCACTGAAAAAAAGTCGTCTGTTGTTCCTGGTCTGTTTCACCTTCTATCCGGCGTTCTTTAAACTTTGCCACCAAATTTTGCTGTCTCTTATTCTGAAAGTCTTTTTTTATCAGATGCGAACTTCAATTCTCGCCTCATACAATAGCACTGTCATCATCATCACCATCATCATAATCATTACCTAATAAAGTGAATGAACTCCCATTCTCTATTTCTTGACAGAAGACTGCCCGCCTCAAGCAATCGCTGTCTTACCTTACATTGACAAGCATTGCAACGTTGGTAAATGCATACTTACTATTAATTTAGTTATCTATTTGTGGTTTATTAACCTTTTTACAGTCAATCATTTCCACCCATCTTTCTTCGCCGCTATGCTTAGCTACTAACACTTTCATTGGTCTGACGACTGCCTCGGCAGTAAAGGGTCTTTGAGACACGGGTTCGCCCGCTCATAGACCGGACGGCTATACCATGCTAATGAGCCCCAATAAGGGCGAAACAGCTTTTCATGGCTGCCACTGCGCGGGTGATATGGTTGTGCGCATGCGCAAGGTACTGTTCAGGCCGTGTGTTGGTGTATGTATGTCCCTTACTTTAAGTTGCCTTTAGGAGCACCCAAGGCTTTTCCGGCCTCTGTGCTATGGTATGATAGTCTGAGCCTCGCATGTTAACAATTATTGATAACAGGGTTTAGATGATTTTGAAGGGTTTATTTCAAATTAATATTGCAGATACTGGGCTTATTTTACTGATAAGTGGTGGTATTCCATCAAAGATAACGCTGGCAAGTTTTAAACCACATTATTCGTTTAACTTCTCTGAGGCTCAGCGAGTGTGTGAGCTTTTGGATGGCGTTCTAGCAACAGAACGACAAATGCAGGCTGAGTGGAACAAAGGATTTCAATTGTGCCAGTGAGTGACTTTTCTTTACGACTACTGTAATATAATGTTTCTAAGTACAGGCAAGTCTGAATTTGATGCCGAGTTGTCTCCTTTCTTTGAAACAACTTCATCCTTGTTTCAAATGGCAAATAAGGAAAAACCCGAAATACAGTGCGAAAATCCCGAATCCTGCCCTTTTGCTTCATGATGGTAAGTTACTACCTCTCTGGTCGACTCAACGGTTTTTGGTGGTGGCAACCACATAAGTAAAGGGGTTATAGTTTCTTTTGTGCGTTGCATCAATTTTAGATACGCCATCATTTTAACTTAAGCTTATATATGTTAGTTAGTTGATTAGTATTGTAAGTGAAAAGCCCTTTTTAGGGAGTTTCACTAAAGTTTGTGTTCTAATGTATTATATTCTCGTTTTTCAAATGACGCCAACAAAATTCAAATTAAGAAACTATCGATTCTACTGAGTTTTTACTTTCATGAGGTTTTGCCTCATCACCAAAACATTTTTATGTATACAAATTTTCGGTGCGAAAGCCGCGTTCTTCGTTTTGGGATAGAGGACGCTTAAATTTTTAGACTTTTGCTTGACGCGGCATTTAGCTGGCGACCTGGAAACCTCTTATGTGGGTTAAAACGTCACCGATTTTTTTAGAGATTTTCCTATCTAAACATTCCTCGTCTCAGAACAAATATTACTTTTATCGTTATGAGATGCTCAAGCAATGAATTCACGCATTTCAAGGAAAACTCAAAAGCCAATGTTTCTATTGGTTTCCGGCGGCCGTGTTTGCGCCCCTCAGAGGGACACCAACATGGCGTTTTCATACAAAGCCTTATAAATTTGGGTAAATCGTTTTTCCGAATATCTCGCATATAAAATATCGCACAGACCTCGATCATTCTTAACGAGGCTTTTTTATATTTATCCTCTATCATTTCCCAGATTCTGGACTTTCTGTATTGAATGGTTTTGCATTTTTATTTTTGATGGCGTGACAGTGAAAACAGAGAATTAGCTGTTAAGTGAGATTATGATTTACAGTGGTTTTATAACTGACGGAGTTGATAAGGTTAAGGTAATTTAGTCAATGTCGGGAGATATAGCTAACGTTTGGAGCGCTAGTCCTTCGTTACAACAAATCGACGAAGAGCTTGTTCCCCAGGAGAGGGGTGTACTCCCTATAATGCCCTTGGCGGAGAGAGGCTCCGCCCGAAAGGGGCAACTTTTTCAGTCTTCAGGTATATAAAAGGGTACTGGCATTTCACTTGTTGAAGTATATGAAAGTACCATAGGGAAATCTGTCATTTCGGTCTGTACAAAGGCCCATATGGGGTAACAGATGCATTTTATGCTTGTCAAACGAAACGTTCTGGTAGTGGTGTATTGATATTTTTAAGACACTGCCTTTACAGGAGTTAAAAGGACGGAAAAGGATGCAAACTTCTAGACAAGGTTTGTGAAAGGGTTACCATTTGTCAATAGAAGGTATACGCAAGAGGTACCTTCTCTGTCAAAATTGATATATAAAAGGGTAAGCGAGGGGGTTGAACTTTGCAGCGGAGCCTGCCAGTAAAAAAACTTTGTTGGGAACCTCCCGGGACTAGCGCTCGAAACGTCAGCTCGTCTATACCTCTACGGTGACAAAATACCTTATCAATTCAGGTAATAAACTTAGATCACCAGTGCTTTTTATTTATCTGGCAATTAATATGCAACCGGACAACCACTACTACTTTAGATAAGATACTGAGAATGGCATGTAATAAAATGATAAAAGGAATTTTTTCATATAACGTAAAGTTTTTTTGCTGTTATTTTTTGATAACTTCCGCAGTACTGGATGGCTGGCGGACGGATTTGCTGTTATCCCAATGCAACAGGAACTTGAAGGTTGCTCCCGCGCTGGTCTCAACCGAAGATACTATGAAAAACCAAAACGATTGGATACGTATTGTTTTGATGTTAACTGAACGACTGGATGATGGGGATTGGATTAGCTATGACAGTGTGGTTCGTGTTTGCCTTTAGATGTGCTGCAATTTCGACGGCATCTTAAACTTTTTTCCAGGGCTTAGAAATTCATTGTACTTGGCATGGGAGGAGGGGGTACTCCGTCAAAGTGAGTGTCAGTTAACTACTGTACAGGGACAGGGCTAACCCTGGTTAAATTTCCTGGGAATGGGTTGGGTTTGAAGAGCGTGTTTAATGCAATTTTCGCTGCAATTTTAATGCAAGCAATAAACACTCCGTTGTGAATGTTTGAAGTCAAGCAGTAGTCAAGTTTGAGGTTTTAAGGACTTCTTTTTTTCTAGGAGTTTATATTGCCTTGAATTTTGGAGACAAATAGCTTTAAAAAACTGGTTGGCATGGAAAATGGCTTTGTAATCGGTAAAATTATCATTTTTGAAAAAAAGCATCGTTTCAATTTGTCAAATTAGAGGTAGCTGTCTGTGTGTGCTCATTCAAACAGGAACTGGATTTCCTGCTAAGAGTTTGCTTTTTCAGTAATGAGGATTACTAAACTACCAAGTATTTAAAGGAACCGATTTTCCAAACACCAGCTAAAATTACAGTTTAAGTAAGCAGATAGCATTAGCAGAAAAATTTGTATTATATCTTACTTGGGTAGTCAGCTCTTTATTCAGCTGTCGAGCAAAACAACTATCTGGGGGCGAGGGTACTTAAAAAAAGTTTTATACGGAGAGGCTTCGACCTGAGGTCCGACCCCTTAACCCTCTTTAGTAAAATGCTACTAGTGGTCTATAATCAATGCCGCGTTCTGATTGGTTGAGCTACTACTAGGCTATATCTTATAGCACGCTAGTAGCGGCTTTGAAAATCAAAACAATGGCGGCTGAATCGCGTTTCGCTGGCTAAAGTTGTTTTGTCTCGTTATTTTTGACCAGGCCTTCGGCCTCATCGGCTACTGACTGAGAGCCTATTCGGGCTCGAGGAATCATTGTTAAATATACCATTTTTGACAAAAAATACCCCTTTTGTATACCTCTTTTGTCAAATGGCACCCCTTTTAACTGCTATAAATGCACTGTCGTTAAAAAATGAATAAAATGCAAAACCAGAACATTTTCTCGATTTTTTCGCAGCCATAAAATGCATCTGTTAGCCCTTTGAAGCCTTTTTACAGACGGAAATGACACGTTTCCTTACTCTTTTATATACTTCAACAACCTCAGAAGCCTGAATAAGGTAGCCCTTTGGGGCACACCCTTCCTGTATAGGCCATTATAGGGAGTCCCCCTAAGAAAAACTTCAGTGAGAAATTCTTCTGTAGCAAACCACAATACCCCGGGAGCAGCAGATATGAAATACTTTAAAAAAATTAACTTGCCATTGCAAATAGAAGGAGTGGATTCACATACCGTAAATGCTCTATTAAACCCCTAGGGGGGCTTATTTATTTCAAGCCCATTTGAGGAGGGTGGCTTAATGGAGAATTACGGTACATACTGAACTGGGTTATTTATCAAGGATAATTGTTTGTTGTTTTTTTATGTATGCATGAGCTTTATTTTTCGCAAAACAGATTTAAACGTCTGTGGGTACGCAACATAGCTTTTCAACACGTTCTTCAGCAACGCTACAAAACTGAAACAAGTTGCACGTTTTTGGGGGGCGTTTTATTGTAGGACGGTCTTAATCGGGTTTAGCGTTCAGTGTTGTTAGCCTTTAAGCATTGTCAATTCTTATCTGCTCTTGGAAGATCGGTAATAAAATCACTCAAGACATGAACTTTGAGCCTGTGATCAACACGCATGTGCAATAGTATTCTGGGAAACCTGGAGAGTACTGGGGAGGAATCTCGCATCAAGTGCACGCCATCCTTTGGTCAGCGTAGTGGGCGAAGTCGAAACATCATCATGGTGGTATCTATATCGTGAGGATTTCCCTCCGGTGATTTTAAATGTCTAGTGAACTTTTATAGAAGAGGGGAGAAATTATAACTGAAATGCTTTACTGTTACATTTTTTGTTATGCTTTTAAAGCTCTTTTTATGTACAACTGTAGTTTTACCCATTTCAATCTTTTCTTAGCTTAGTTTCTCGATTATCATGCATTCAACTATTTATCTTTGTTCCTTTTAAAATTTTCCGATTCTTGGTTGTCTGCCTTTTCCGTATTTACGTCTTCATCGTCACTAGCTTCAGGTGGCACGTTGTAATACGGATGAGCTTCATTATGTTTGTTTACATCCAAATATGGTGCATCCCTTTCCATTATCACCTCCAGTTTTTCGATAATCTGGAAGAAACTGGGACGAGAGCAAGGGTCCTCTTTCCAACAGTGGGTCATCAGCTCGTATCTATTATAGATAACGACGTCAATTAATGAAGGTTTTATGGGGAAATCAAATCTATTTACAAATTTTAATACGACAATTGTAAAGAAACGTACACGTCATCGGAACACATGTCAGGCCTTTCCATGCGATATCCAGTGCCGAGCAGTCGAAACAACTCTGTGTTGGTCAATGTGGGGTATGGCACGCCTCCTGATGATAGGGAGAAAAAATAATCATAAATTGAGAAATCATACATTTTTAAAATGTCCTCTATACAACTTCTCATTCGAGATGTCATCGCGATTTTAACTATAGTCAAAAGAACCTCTGCCGTTGTAGTATAACTCCCCTCATGCCCAGTGTAATGTATTTTGCAAAACTTAGTCAATGTTGGTTCGATCCAAGAGGATACTGCCAGATATGGGCTATATTGTTATATGCTGCTGGCTAAAGGGTAAGGTTCCCATGCACTTTAGTCTGGTATAGGATATTTGTCTTTACAAAAGGGTATCATTTTCCTGGAAACTAGGAAACTAATATCACTTGGTTGAAGATTTTAGTCTAGACTAGGGAAATAAAAGTGATAAAAGCAAAATCGGTAAATTTGAATTTACCCACAGTCTAGTATTAATAACAAAGAAAGCGTCGCTCTCAATAAGCTGCTGGAAAACAGTGAGATTAAAAAAGGAAAGATTCTTGGAGTTGGCAAAATTCAGGTGAACTACGTTTGGTATCGGCTCAGGTTTCCCGGATCCCAGCGGCACATCCTCACCCAAAATACCCCCAGGGACTCAGTAGCCTTTGAACTAAAATGTATCATTAAAATATCTGAAGGCAGGATGCGTAATTATAAGGCTTCTGTTTTCTAGGTTACCACGCGCGCATTTTTAAGATGATGTCGGATATCATTTTTGTCTTGTATCTGTCTTAAGTTGTAGCACTTTCTTGACCCGGGCCTAGATCATACCAAAAAGCCAGAGTTGCAGGTGATGAACAGAAGTGTTGTCAGTGTCCTGGAGGAAGAACACCTATTAATCATAACAAAAGAAACATACAAGCGAACAAGCCAAGCCACACCCCATCATAATTATAGGGATAGGGGGTTGTTAAAAGCGGTAAAAGGTTGTTAGATTAGATTAGTTCACACCCCAACACTTACCCAAGGTGGACATTTCCCAAAGAAGAACACCATAAGCCCATCTATGAAGACAGTAATGATAAAGCAGTCAGACTGGATTGTATTTACAACCCTCTTCATGCGTTTCTATGTTATTTATATTTCATGAACGTGCGAACTAATGCGAGGGTCAACCCCTCGTGCTTTTAAATTAGCTTTGCACTCACTTTGTGCTCGATTTGCATTGTTGTACAAAGGCATGAACTGGCTAACTGCATTCGGCTAGACAAACATTGGGAAGAGACGCGTGTATCCAAGCTCCATCCCCGTCAGTAGTATAGTAGAAGGGGTAACCGGACCATTTCGCTCACTTCGTTTCACCCAATGTATCCGATTAGCAATTAACTCCGTTTCACTTCGTTAATTTCCCCATCTACAATACTACTAATTATTTAATTGCGCCTCTTTTTTACCATTCATCGCGGCCTTGGCGTTGCACTATATTTTATCATAACCAAAATAAAAATTAACAAAATTGGTGGCCACCAGACCTTCTCAAGAGGGACCCCCCAAATCCCCCAACCCTAAACCCATTTTCCACGGTTCCTCTTTTTTGTTCTCCCCACTGCTCCGTTCTCCTAGGCTAGCCATCTTTGGAGTCTCTACACTTTTTTATTTGTTATTCCTCTATGCTTGGGACTAAAGCAGCACTTATATTACACCTCTCACTGGCGATTAGCCATCCTCTTTCGAGTGGTCCTCAGTGTAATTACAGCTCTACTCAGTATTCTGACACCTTTTTGAGTTTGTTTTACTTATATTCAAGCTAACATAACCCCGTGGGGTTTTTAGGTTATTAACAGGGTGCGTTGAGTACGGTTAATTGAGAAAGCCCCACGTTTTTCTAACTCAATTAACCATTCTCGCAGTACATTCTACTACTACTTCAAATAAGCCTTATATTTAACTCCAATTCAATTTTCTATTTAATGTGGGATATGATTTTTTGCCCCCTATAAGGGGGATTTCCCTTGTTCTACGCAGACGTGTTCCGCTTTAAGCCCTTCTTTTTTAGGCAAACTGTTTTAAAGAGATATTACTTTATATAAATGTATATAGAATGAGCTGTAATTTAGCAATTCGTGATGAACTAAAGAAGGAATATTGTATTTGCTCATTTTGTGATAAAACTATTGATGAAGTAAGAAGTGTGTTATATGATTGTTGTGAAAATCCGGGTCTGATTGATGATAGACACATTCTTTGTAAAAATTGTGGCACTGTTTATGGAAATAGAGTTGCGAACGAGTTTGTGGATTTTTATGAAAATAGGTATATAATAAGGAAAAAGACTATTTGTCATCGAAAATATCATATTGAAAATGTTCTTAATGCGTTAAATGCAAATCACGGAATTGATTCTGCACCGCCGCACAGAACGCTCTAGCGTAGATTGTTCCACCAGAAAGCAATGTCCTTTGCTTTGTAAACACTTTTCTTGAGGTGCTCCAATCATTTAGAGGCAGTCTCGTGAGAAGCGGTTTCCCGAATTCAGATTGAAAGTCATTTTTCTCCCAAAAAATCTTAAAGTTAACCAGTTTTCCTTCAAAAGCTAAATCAATTCGCTCTCACCTAGGAAACTGCGCGCTTAGAATAATAAATTCAATGACAGTTTTTGTCCAAGTACATGTACTAAATATAACCACCTTTGGTATTTTTCACAGCTTTGGCTTTTACAAGAGATAGTTTACTGCAGGGAAAAGTCAGTGTTTTAGTTACGAACGAGTTTTACGAGGACTTGGAAAAGTGAACTCACACATCACTTTTGGTGGTGTAAACGCCTTGATAAAGTGATTCTGGGGCCATCCACTTCACAGGAAGTTTTTTAGACTTCCTTGAGCTGTACACATCTTCATATATCTGTCTCATCAACCCAAAGTCTGACACTTTGACCTGGTTGCCGTGGCCGACCAGTACATTACGGGCAGCAAGATCTCTGTGAACAAGATTGTTTTCGGCGAGATGATTCTAACAAAAAGGCGATAAAAGAAATTGAATTTATTGTCGACGTATTACAATAACGGGGTACCAGTGGTATTCAGTAAATAGCTGAGATTGAGAGCTTACTATAGAACGTTTTCACATGACTTCACGGCGGCCATGTTGGTGTTCCAAACCAATCCTGTGGGAGTTGACCCCTTTTCTTATGTAAAAAATTTCTTTTGTTCTCATAAATTTGCATAGATGCTGCCCACGTGAGTGAAAACGCTCTATGTGGAGTGAATGATTGTATGTCATAAGTGTATTGAATAAACCATTCCAGTTCGCTCGAACGCGTAATGAAATCCGAATTTAGCCAAAACTATGATCTATTACCGTTACGAGAAAATCTTTTCATTCAGGCAGCCCTTTATTTGGAGAAAACTGAACTTCATCTTTATCTTTTTTCCACTGATCTCTTTTGTTTTCTTTTTTTTTTTCCTTTAATGGGACTTAAGAACTGATCTGAGGGCTCGGCTAGGCAGGTGGATTGGCTTACTGTTCCTAGTCCATGCATTTCCTACCCTGTCCCAAGTATTAGTCGAAACCAGAATCAACGTAACGTTATCCAGTGTAGTATAGTAATTACCATTCCTTTAGCTATTTGCCAAGCAAACGAGAACAGTTGTTGGGTAGAAAAGTTATCGTCTTCAGTAAGACTTTCGTCTGGGTTTTGGATTGAAAGCGACATTGCGGCATCTTGACTTTCAGTTCCTGTTGATGCTTGTGGACTACTTATTAGCAGTTCCTTGTCAGTTACTTTAAATTTCTCTTCCTAAATAAAGTGATAAACATGCAGCGATTGCATTAAACAGTGCAATTTGTATAGCATCTTGATCAAACCAACCATCTGCAAAACATCGCAGTTTATTGTCAGGTTACTTAGCAAGGAACTATTACTGATAAAAATGTAAGGAATAGACGCTATTACGTAAAAAATGAGTTGCGGAGACCTAAGTTCACTACAGTGAAACCTGTATTAAGCGGACACCCTCTATTTAGCGGACAGTAGCCAAAGTCCCAAAATTTATTTCCCTTAATTACTTTAAATGAAACCTTTCTTAAGCGGACACCTCTATTAAGCGGACGCGGACACCTAAAAAGTACCTGAAATGCTCATTTCTATTGTTGCCAACCTGTATTAAACGGACACTTGTAATTAAATTCCACCACCCAACATGCCAGACACGGGAAATGCGAAAGATTGCCTCGAATTGTCACCCACAAATTTTCGATTTTTACATTTAAAAACTTGACTTGACGAACTTATTTGATTAGTTTCAGCGTACTGTATTGTTTTCTATTTCGTTTTGTTTGTACAGAGCTTGTTTCACTCATCTGATTTCTTCAAATTTGAGTTGCAATCTATGTTTATGGTACTATGATCAATTGGTTCACTTTGGTAAAGAAATCGATGCAAACGTATATCGTCATAGTCTCTGGGAGTATTGTAAACGTTTCCACTGTTCATTTGAATGGCATTTGACACCTCATATGACGTTATCTATCGAAAACTGTATTAGGCGGACACCCTGTATTAAGCGGACACTACAGCATTCCCCGAGGGTGTCCGCTTAATACAGGTTTCACTGTATACCGAAGCGAGGCCTAGTCATATGAGAATAGCTAAAATTGTTTTATGAATTTAACATGGCAACCATTTCCCCCCGAGACACAAGGTTTAATCTTATTTCGGTCTCTTTAGAGGGACATGTACCCATACATCGTATGCGGGTGACAAGACCACCTGCGCTTCGGTAAAATGATTTGAATATTCTAACGCTGCCGGAGAAATGTAAGCACAGTATCGTAGGGAGGCACAAACGCTCTCTCACAGTGAGGCTACGTGGGATATTTTTGAAGACGCTTCAAACAGTTATAAAAAACTGACCGGAAATGCAAGGCCCGAAGACGGATGACTATAATTCGCGTGAAAAAAACTGCGTTTTCAAAAATATCCGGATTTGTAAGGACCGGGCCTCGGTCAAGTTTACATAATGTGCGGGAAATTCTTTCATAAGCGACAAGCAGGCACATTCATTCGAGTTCATAAAAACGTTATGTACTAATCTATTCTTCTATACCGAGTAGAAACGAATTAACTGAATTTTTTAAAAATTATGGGTTACTTTCTTACATCATGAAGTTGACGAGAAGTCGACGCTTTGTCATGTGTGTCCTCATTGTCATCTTGTGGTTCTTGAGTCATTTCCATGTTCGATTGTGGTTTCTCCGCTTCCTTTATCTGAACCTTAGCTAGAGTGCTTCCCTGTGTGAGAAGAAGGGGGGAAAAGGAAATTTATTTCTGAAAGAAATAAATGGTTTTATGCTTAATGTGACTGATTAATGTTTCATTTCTCCCGTTATTGGGGAGGGGGCGTTCCTGCCATCCGGGACATTATATATTGTGTTTTTATGACATGAAAGCGAGGCACAAGGTCTCTCTGCTCACTGCAACAAGAAAGTTGGAAAACATTTTTCCCTCTCTTCCCTCCCGTTTTGCTCCAATATCATCCCCCGGATGGCGGGTGTGCCCTCACCTTTGCTGGGATAAATCTTCTTGTGTATCTGGACTTTCCTAGCTTGATATGCTTAAATGAAATAAACGGCCACTCTTGTGGCCAAATTTATCCCAAACTGGAATTGTCATTATTGGGTATCCCAGTAAACAAAGCTCACCCAAAGCAAGACTCCACCAAAAGCAATAACCGACTCAATAATACCATCTAAAGGAACATGGAGCATAAAGAGAATCTTTTTTTTTCTGTCTAGTTCTATCATTATATGAGTGGGTAGGTAAACAAACAACTGGACGAACAGTCTGGAAAATAGTTAAAAGTAATACGCAGAAACTATCGAAAGGAATTTAGAACCAATCCTACTTGATCCCTGGTTTCTCCCTCATCTTTCAGAAACTCTTTGTCGTCATAGGCTCTATCAGAGACTCGATGCTTGTTTAACTAGACATCCAGCAAGAAGCGAAAAAAAGAGAAAATTGAATAATATCAAAATACTTGCGTATTAGTACGTTGCATTAAGTAATATATAGCAGATTTAGCCAAGCCTAAAAGCGAAGCTTCCGTGTTATATACTTTCAATTTATTAAAACAATCAACTTTAAGCCACCACAAAGAAATCCACCAATTTATAATGAAAAAACTCTTCTGTCATATATTTATAAAAGTCTGCTGTTTACGGCAAAAGTACAAGTACACATAAATCATGATCAAATACGATCACAGTCTTAGTAGACTACGAAAACTAGAATCTAGTTTCCCAGACTGCATCAGAGAGCCCCTCCCCCCAAACACCACCACCAAATTCCCTTTGAGAGGCTTATAATCAAACCCTAAACTTATTGTTTAAATGCGAAAATCTTCAGCAGTGGCCAATTTACAGGTTAGTCCGCAAGCATTCCTATGGAAAAGATCAACACTGAAAGTTGTGGTCTCCATACCTGATTATGCGCTATAGGTAAGACTTTCCAAGCACAGGTAAACTGACCGTATGACAGCATATATTTTATGGCTACAATAGTACGTGTGCTCTGATTGGCTGTTTTCTTGTAATGACCAGGGCCCGGTTGCATAAAACTAACACTTAAGAGCCCACTTAAGTAGGTCACTTACCAATCCGTCATGGGTACACTTACGGGTGTTGCATGGAACGCACTTAGCACTCTCGCAAGTTACTGTTTTACGTGGTTACGGGCTCACTTAAAGGCACATGTAACTTTGATATAGTACTTTATTAATGACTCACTCTTTTTTTTTAAGCTAACCATCGGTGAGTGTAAAGAAAGTTTTAAGTCGTTTCGAACACTTTTAAGCCCCTCAAAAAAATGAAATTTGCATGCAATCATTATTTTTCTTCAATGCCTACTGAAAATGATAATTCTTCTTCTTTTTTCACAACGTCGGCTTTAAAGTGTACATCAGAGGTTAACAAAGCGCATTAGAACGAATTACGTGAAGAAAAATTACTTTTTTTTACTTCTCAGTAAAAGATCTCTTTAACTTTAATAAAAACAGTAACGATACGGGACCCACATAGGTCCCGTAAATTTACGTGCTATTTTTCCCGCGATTTTTAAATATGTGTTAAATCCTGGCATTGACTGCGTTAAATCGTCGATATGCCCCAGAGGTTCGGGGGGGGGGGGGGGGGGGGGGAGGGGGGAAGGGGGAAGAGAAGGGTTTCAATTGACTGATGCATGTAAACACTGCATCCTTTACTCGCTTACTTTGTCACCAAGAGTAACTAATCAGTCTATCTAACTATATAAAACAGTATATAAATCTTAAACAGCTTTCAGTAGTATCATAGTTACTACTAACTATGGTGGTATGGACTAGAGAGGTGTAATAGTAATGCTAATCATTTTCTGTTTTTTTCTACAGGATTAACACTACTTATACCGATGATGTTTCCAGGCTTACATGTCTTACATGTAAACAGAATTGGAGAGTAGACTGGCAGCCTCTCATTATTACTTATTCTCTTGGCCTCTACATCATCGTTTGATCAAAACGTCTATGGTCACTCCAGAACATAACGTTACTGATCATCTACTTGTTCTTTTTTTGGTTATTGACAATGTGATAAGGATTTATACCAAGAAATTATTTTCGTGTAACTGCTCACAGACAGGATTTTAGAAGAAAAGTAATGAATAATGTGTTTTAAACAGCATAGCTTTCGAATCAATTCATCACTAGAATCTTTAGCCTGAGAATTCAGACAGATTTCCAGTCGTGTTTTTTAGTGACGTGAAACTACAACCCAAAATGTTTTGTTTAGATTGATTATTTTTCTCCTTGCCTAGTGCTTCTTGTACTGTCTTCAGTAATATGACCTGTCTAGACATTTTTCCTGACTTTTTCTTTTATTTAGTAAGATTATCTTGCATAGTTCCATGGAAAGTAAAAAAAAAAAGGGTTAATAAAAGATTTACACTATAAGTATTTTGTTGCTAGGATACTTGGGTATCAGTTCTTAAGAAGCATAATTTCAAGTGAGGTAGATATACTCCCACATAACAACAGACTTGGGAAATAGTTTCCTTATACTTACCTCTGAAGAGCAAATGGAGCAATTATTATATTTAAAACTTACCCCCGAATATCTTCGGCAATCGAAGCATGTACAGTGTAGTATAGGTGAAATGTTTGAATCTGCACTGATAGTTGAAATATGCGGACCCCCGTGGAAACAGTTACTCCAGAATTTTCGAGCGTTTATTGACCAATTTAAAAGGCGTCCCTATGACCTTTTTTGGGGGGGAAGATTGAACGGTATAGCTGAACCTTGACAGAATATTTGTCCTTTCATTGAGAAGCGATCTGGTACCTTCAAGAACTCTTCCTTCAAGTCGTAAGCCGTTATCAAATTACCTTCAATGTCGCTGTCCAGGTTCGAAGTAAAAATGTTGAAATCGCCGAAGTCACTAGCCTTAGCGTTCCGTTCTTAATTCTGAGATATTTTCCACCTATTTATAAATTAAGCCATCGTTTTGATTCTGATTTTTACTTGAAGGTATTGTTGTCAGTGGAAGGCTCCTGTAGAATCTTGCGCCAGTCCAACTGGCTATAAACGTAGTATGTGTGTAACATATTTCTTAGGCAATTTTGAAGACTTAAACTGTATTCAAGCCCCTCTCAAGTCCAAACATTGACATAAAAAGATATCCTCGAATTAATCGGATTACTCGTTTTAATTTTAGAGCTTTATTGTTCGATTAACTGGTTTATTTCTCTTGCTCTTCGCGGCTGACTCGCAAGGCACCTAAAGTAGTGTTCAAAGTCACTGATCATTTTTATAAAATTGTTATGAGATTTCATTTTTCAAAAATGAGAATGAGTTTCTGACCTACGTAAGTTATGTTTTTGTCTCCAAGCGCAGTATTGCCGGGTCAGCTGTCATCAAACAGTGATCTCTTTCAAACTAGTTTTTCAATTTTTAACCGTTTGAGCTGAGGCTTTGCACGATAATAGAACTTTGTTTTCCCAACAATCGTATGTTTTTGTATTTTTGATTTTAACGGTTTTTGACGCGAAAATGACGTCATAAGATTGAAAGCAAAATATAAGTTTCAACTTATGCCATAACAGGTTAGCAATTTTGAAATAGTACTCAGAGAAGAACTTGAATGTGAAAAACATTTTTGAAAACCTCGTTTGGTTAAGAAGATATGACATTCTAAAAAAAAAATAGTAACCAAATGGCGGAAAATACGAAATTCACAGCTCATAACTTTTCAACCAATTAAGCTTTACAAATACTTTTTTCACATTTCAGCTCATATCTGTAAGTTCTTTTAAAAGTTCCAGTTTTTTTACGCCATAAGTCGAAAACTACTTTTTGCTGTCAATCTTATCACGTCATTTTCGCGCCAAAAACCGTTAAAATAAAAAATCCAAAAACATATGATTGTTGGGAATGCAAAGTTCTATTATCGTGCAAAGTCTCAGCTCAAACGGTTAAAAATTAAAAAAACTTGTTTGAAAGAGATCCCTTTTTGATGACAGCTGGCCCGGGGTGTGGTGATCGGTAGGAGCGTTTGTCAACACTTTTGAGTCTGTTTTTTGTTTTCAGGCTAAAATTGCGCCATTGATACTTTATATTATTGTTGAAATGATTTGCTCTACTGTTACTGAGAAATTGGACCGTGAACTTTTCACGACAAACATTTTGTTTACCTTCTTTCAAACCTTCCCAAGCAGGCTTGAACGTGACGTCACGATGGCCACACACATCGGATTTTCATTCGCCAATATCTGCTCTAGTGCCTATGACTCCCTCCTGGTTATGGTCAATTGACAGCTATCAAAAAGGGTATCCGCTGACCAATGTACCTAACTTCATCGCGGGCTCAAGTGTAGAACTCATTGAGGTGACATATTTTAAAGTTATCCACTGACCAGTTGTTGATTTTAATTGATCGCCGGCTCGGGTCCATAATGAAAAGGCCATATAATAAATAACTTATTGCCCTCGTCGGTTCGGTCACAGGAAAATCTCAGACCTCGGTCTTGATGTATTGACCTCGCTATCGCTAGGTCAATACATCAAGGCCTCAATCTCAGATTTCCCTGTAATGACTTCACTCTCCGTCAAAGTGTTATTTATTGACCACGCTGGTAAGATAAATGAAACGTAAGATTGCTGAATATTAGCCAAGTTTTTTTGTGCACTGCAACGAAGGCCGACATCCAGCCATCTTTGATCAATAAAGGATTTCCTACATGGCCAAGATATCTTACCAAAGAATTTGCTTTTGTCGGAACAAAAGGCCCAATTTAGGCCCACCCTCCGGCATGTAGCCGTTGAAAATCTTTTTTGGATACAGTTAAATTTTATTGGAAATAAATCAATTTCCCAAAATTCTTTCACGATATAATTAATTTCTAGACTTTTCTTCCCTGCGTTACCTCGTTTCTTTTACGGCGTAGCCACGTCAGGAGGTCACCAGACGGAACGTATTCTATGACCAGAAAGTTTTGATCCTTAAGCGTGTGGCATCCAACCAAGGATACAATATTCGTGTGTGAGCCCAACAGCTTCATTTGCTCGATTTCAAGCGTCAACTCTTCTTTCTGAGCGTCAGATGGATCATCTAGAGGTGGTCAAATACAATGGCGTGAAGTCACTTATTTTTGTTCTTTGTGACTGGATTTTTTGTTCACTTTTTTTGCTATAAAAGTTATTTTCGTCAATTGTTTTCTGGAACCCATTCTAGCTTCTGATGCACAATTAAAAAAAACAGATATATTCAACAGTGTAATGTCTAGAAAACAGATAAAGTGGCATTGACTTATGGGTGGGTAAGATCCTCTTCTATCATGATATGCATTCAAATTAAATTATTCTTCCAAAGTTTTGATTGGTCTATAGGCAAATATGTCACTACAGATAATTACTTACGGACGATGATCTGCTTATACGCAATAAAAAGGATTGTAAATTTAAAAAATCAAGTTTGACCGGGAATCGAACCCTGACGTTTACGATGACCGGAACCAAAAATGCAGCTCCAAATTTATGGTCTTAAAGACATAACATTCGCTTAGGAATGAACATCCCAACTTTAAAGAATATTGATAAGCTTTCGAGTGGTGCACCTTGATAAAGGGGACTAAAATACGCCACAAAATAAAAAAAAGTCATGGCTTTGTCTGTGATCATGAACACTATTTCTCACCATGCAGAACTTTGACAGCAACCACCTGAGGTGCTGTCTTAGTCGATAATAAAGTCCGCTCTGAAATCTTAGTGTCAAACACCTCCATCCCAATTCTTTTTGTATAGGTTGCTTTGTAAACCACGCCAAACGCTCCTCTTCCCAGCTCTTCCTCGTATTTGATTTGCTCAGGCAAAATTTCCCACTTGTCAAGAGGAATGATCTCGAATTGTGAATAAAGTGATCTAGAAGGAAAACATGATAAAAGCCGGATTATATCACACTAATAAAGTGTTTCGTATACAGCCTTTCCAAATCGAAGAGTCATTCCTACAGCCATATGCATGTTCACCAAGAATTATGAAATAATTTTACCATAACTAATTGATAATGTGGTCGGGATGGTCATGATAGTCCTGATGTTATTTTCATGTAAGAAATATATCCTGATCTTGGACAGATGTGTTAATCCATAAACTCTTATTGGCAATTGGTTCACTTGCATCAGGGGACGTGGCCTAAGATTAAAAACAGTTCTCTGTGAAATTGACAGGTGGGTGAAAGGGAAGGCTTCAAAGGCAACAGTGGATTTTTTTTAAAGAGCACTAGCAGATGGCTTTTCCCGGCATTAAGATAAATGATTGTAAAAAATCTTCTAGAGAAAATAATTCATCATTTTAATTATTCCATCACACGACAAAAAACCTCAGTTCTTTGATCATTTCCATAAAAATTGCAAATTGAGTTACGATGTTGACTTCTTGGTAACTGTCACTTGAAAGGTGCACGACATTGTATTTGTTGCCACGTGATATAAAATTAGACAATAGCTTTCGGAGAGCTTTTGCGTTTGTCTTACGCCTTCAACTTTTGATAACATGACGTACTGACACTGTACAGTGTAGTAAGCAGAGCTGCACAAACCTTTCAATAGTCTTTTTCTTCATTCTCCTGTAGCACCAGACGAAAACAGCGATGAACAATAGCAAAATAGCGAAGGTGACACCGAGTGAGAGGTAAATAATCTTATCAATGGATTTCGTTGCTTCTATTACTGCAAATCAAATGATTATATCAAACGCCCTGGAAAATACATGGAAGAGGAAAGGTTTTACCAGGGTAATTTGGGGTCACTACTGACCGAAGAGGTTTTTCCAGACATCTTGTGAACTAAACGTAGTAGGACTCTCTTGTAGCTTCTCCCGGTAGGGCCATAGGTATGTGCCGCCCCAAAGGGTATGGTTTGGGGCCCCTTTTGGTCTGAAAACGGGTATAGACTTTGCCCATTTTGCTCTGGAATCGGGTATGGTTTTCGAGGGAACTACGGGAGTGTATGAAAGTATTTATCATTTCAATTCCAAATGAATAAGAACGGGATAGAAATATGCAAATTCAAAATGCATTTAAAGAAATGTTTTGTTTGCGATCTAATCTAAGTCATCATGACATAATTTTTACCTGTTAAGGCTAAAACTGAAATCGGGTATGGATCATTGAGGTCCGGTGGAAAATGACACTTAAAGGTCTGAAATAGGGCCAGGATTTGGAGAACCGGGCGACACTGCCCCACCAAGAATTCCCAGAAGAACCTACGCCCCCCCCCCCCCCCCCCCCGACCCTCGGGTAGCTTCGTTACTTGTGGGAATTGTCTATTACCAGCTAACTGACCTTGTACACTCTCTGGTCTCCACATGATTCAGTCATATTGAGAAGGATGATAATAAATACAAAGTATCTAAATTCAACATTACTTTGTGTGAAATAACGTTGTTGAATTTAGTGCGTGGCCCGGCTTATGGTGAACATTATTTAATCAACACATAAATTAAAACAATGGACGACTCATGGCACATCATAACCAACATTAGCCCGCTGTATCTTTAGCCCACCAAAAATTTTGATCCACCAACACTTAAATATACCAATAGAAGTAAACCTTCCTCCGATCGGCCAAAGTCTTGGAATACACAAAATAGTCCGGATGAATTTTGGTGAAAAGTAGGGAGAATTATTTGAAAATTTTCCCTAAGGTTAAGAGTGCCTAATCATTTGAGTCCGGAAACGTATATTAACCTGTAAGAAAAAAATGTATCTGCTCCCCTGGCTTTATGGATCCTTCCGTAGATCTCAGTTTATCGAGCTTTGTAATAGTCAAAATTCTCCCTGTTTTTGAAGAACACTGTACGACTTGTCTATTTCATAACAACTTTTAGCGTTTCTTAATGTATAAAAAGTACACTTACTACCATTACACAGATCTCCCTCACAACAGTGCAAATGGTGGTCATCAAATTGTCGGCATTGATCAGCAGATATACAGCCTTGAATGGTGACTTGTTCGCTTTTTACTGTATTGTCGCCATAGTTAAAACAAAGGTTTTCTGGGAATGAACAGTTCACTCTGATGGGAACTGAAGAATTTTTGCTTGGGTACTGATAACAAACGGTGCCTAAAGATAAATGCACAATAAAATCGTTTTTAAAGCCATTGAGTATCTGACAAGGTTTCTTAGCTCAAAGTCTGAGGCAAAAGCGGGAAAATATGCTGTCAGGCAAGCCTAAAGGCGGAGCTCTTATTACATTTTGAGCTATGACTTTCGCCTTCCTCCTCTTTGATGCCGTACTTTAAACAAAGGTTTAATCTGGGAATTAACTGTTGGCTGTGGTGCGTGGGAACATATGAATTTTTGCTTGGGTACCGAGATAACAAACATAACCTAATATAAGAAATACAAAATAAAAATGTAAATTTAAGGTACGAATCGCAACTTGGGTATTTAACTGAGAAACGGAATGTCTGAGAACTGAAGCTCACGCAGTTCAAAGTTTGGTGGCAATACAAAATTAAAATGTTTTTTTCGGAAAGAGTCAGGGACAATGTATATTTTTTCAAATGCCTCTAATAACCAGGCAGACGAAAATGTACCAGTTTGGTTTTGTTGGTATTCTAACTTATCTTTATTTATAAAGCTATTCTATCCCACTTTATCACGAGCACAACATGGCTTTGGCTTGAGTGAGTTGTTACTTCTCATGCTTAGTGAGTCGTCTGCATAATACTTTACTTTAACCTTTATATGAAAAAGTATGATATAAAATATACTTGTTGTAAACGTTGATGCTGGTATTTCACAGATATAGTTCCTTTGGTCGTTTATACAGTCCCCCTCCTCCATCTTTCCTGTGTCCGTGTTCATTTGCGTACATTTGGAATCATTGGTTCGGCCAATCCATATGTACTTTAAAAAGATATTGAAAACATAAGCAATTTTATTTTAGTAAAATGAAGGTTCTTTACTATTAAAGCTACAACAAAGCGGATATTTTCCTGCAAAAATTTTCTTTTCGGCAGTTTTCCGCCTTCCCTCCTTTAACGAGACTACCAATATGAGTCAGCGACCACACTTGTTATCCGGAGAGGTGCCTTAGTTCAGTTCGTTGGGCACAAATGTGAACATACGCTTTTTCCAACGACCCGCACCAGAATTTGGGCACGGTGCCGGTGGCCGTGTACAAACTTGGTTGAGACATTGTACACAAGTAAAAACGTTTTCTCTTTGTTCGGGGGGAATCCACTGCTTTAATACACCCCCTCAGCAATGCTGACGTTTTGAAATGGCGTTTGACGGGGCAAAACGGGAAAAAATATGTATACCGTTAAATTGCGGGTTTCAATAGCATGAACATAGCAATATTTTGTACTAGTGGCGCAGCACTAATCAGATAACAGTTCCCTGAATATCACTGACGAACAAACCGAATGAATCGTTTCTTTAAGGCATGAAGTTGCTAATTTGGGACATCATAAATCACCAAAAACATCACTCAAGTCAATGAGCAAAATCAGTCTCAGCTGATAAATATAAGGAGATGATTATATGTAACATATAGATAGCTATATAAGGCGTTCAATTTAAAGAGGTTAATTCATAAACATTTTTAACCTACTTCCATGTATTCAATTACGGCGACAGCAGTAAATAAAAGAGATGGCCTTCTAGACATGGTCTACATTAGAATGACTGACGTACTTACATCAATTTCGGCTTCCTTTAGACCGGTAATTTTCACGAAGTGACTCAAAAATCGGTTTTTCTGATCATCGTCATCATATATTTTCACCAAATCACCTCCGGAATCAATACATTCTTGTTTTGCACCTGTCCAGGTATCTTTATTGTTTTCTTTGTAGCAAGAGAACCCATTAAGAAACCCATCAGCAGAACAGGCCAATGAACCTAATTCATAGGACAGATAAAGAGTAGCAGATTTGAACCCAAATGTCATGTCATGTGTGGGTGAAAACGAACGTACAGGTTACAGTAGTACTGGCATATATGGGTTATACAGCTATGTACCACTGTGCAATTTAGTCTGCAATAGGGTAGTTATTACAAATCAGAGAGTTTGGGTCTGGAATAGGGTAATACTATCATTTTTCCACGAATCTGACCAATTGTATAAAGATTTTAATCTAGACAAGGGAGACCGGAAATTGAAGCAATTAATCGGAAAAACTAAATTTACCCGAAACTCAGTTTAATAGCAAAGAAAGTGTCGAACTAAGTTAATTCTGGAAAATTAGTGACTCTAGGATAGGGAGGGGTTTCGGGAGTTAAGTCTTGTATAGGGTAGCAAAACTCAGTTGAACTAGGTCTGGTATAGGTTAAGTGTTCCGGGTTTCCATGGGCACACCCCTACCTAAATATTCTTAAAGTACCTCCCCCGGGGTGTAGTCTTGGATAGGGTTGTTACCTTTGTGTATTGTCAGTTGATGGTTGACCTGATTTTTCAATAAAGCCTTGAAGGTATTGGCTGTGAGGACTTTAAACCTAAGTGTTGCTTTTCAGTTTGACTTTTCGACAGTCATATGCAGGAATTCCCTCACCTGGATGACCCATATTCCACAGACAAATCATTGGACAGTGTAGTAAAAAGGAAAGAAAGCAAAAGATGCAATATATTTAGCCAAATTTTTATCGAATCTAATCCTGCCTCCTTAAGTCAGAAACAGCTTCCTGGGGGCTGCTGACCCCTTTAAGAATGATGAAAAATTTCAACCCTTGAAAGGTTCCAAAATCTCGTATTGTGAGTATGGATTAAATGCATTTGCACCCTTAAAAGGCACAAATTTTAGAAGAAGAAAATAATTGGTGGTGACAATTTTCAATAGCAATTAAAAGCCAAATTTTTTTCAATGTATAACTCTCTTCATTTTCAGCTCGGTACCCTTACCAACCCTTAAGTGATCAAAAATTTTACCGACTCAAGGTACGACGAGCATCCCGTCATTTTTAAGCAGAGCTCCTCATGGGGACAACTCACCTTTGGCTCTCTCACAGATGAAACGTGGATTTTTCTTGCAACAGTCGGTGATGTTCAAACCATTTCTCGAGATTTCGACGCATTTGTTTTCAGATACATTACTTGGAATGCTGCCGAACCAATTCTGCGAAACAGAATTGTTAAATGATATCCTATTGCTCCATAAATATTTACCCTTCTGAAACCAATAGGTCAATCCAATCCAAACGGGACTGCTTGCGTCCTTGAAAGACAGTTTGTAAACAAAATCCAACTCTTTTTCATCCGATATGCTGACAAGGTCTCCTCCAAACCCAAAGCACACGCTTAAAGCTGTTGACCAGATAAATCTCCGCGAATAACCGAACTTATCCATAACCTTGTAGCAGGAGCCTTCAAATTCATTCCAGCCAGTGGGGCAATCTAGAGCTGATTAAAACGGAGGTCATTATTGTGTGTCCAGTACAGCGAGTCTCTTGTGACTCAAAATATATCCCAAAATTGTTAAAAGTAATAATTGTAATAAAACTGAATTTAAATATAATAAAAACGATAATAATAATAATAATACTAATAATACTAATAATTATAATAATAATAATAATAATAGTTATAAAAGTAAATTATAATTATCATAAAAATTATCCCAGTATCCTTTGAGGCAATTTTTTTGAAAGCTTTATAGCTTTGACAATTTTGTACGTAGAACAGTGTCAGACCACAACAAGATAACATTTGCCATAAAATATCTTCCCATGTCACATCTAGGGTGATGACGTCACCAATCACGTGACCATTGCTCAATTAGCAATGCTGTGACAAGATTTCATCATTGGGTTAAAATAAAATAGCATATTTGAGGTATTGGTTGTGTGGAGCATTTAAAAATAACCAGTTTACGCCCGGAATTTAAAATTTGAGGGGGCAATGAACATGAGAGAAAAAGTCGAGAAACTAGGCCGAGGGCTGTAGAGAGTTGACGTTTCATCAAACGGCAGAGAAAGTAATGTTCTACCTGACAAGTATTTTCATTACGAAACAAGGGACATGACTGGACGTCAAGGGACGTGATTGGAGCGTTTTGAATATTTTAGTTCGCAGTAAAGTACATTTTCGCCATAAATCTGCAAGTTTTTGTTGTTTTTCTCTACAAATCTTTACACTGTATTACCCCTGAGTAATTATTATTCAATTTTCAAAGCAGAAGCAAACGAAACCTGAGCCAGAAGTTTAAAAATTGCGTAAATTGACCGATATTGTAAATTAACATTGAAAAGGAGACCTACTCTTGAGAAAAAAAAAATCTTTTAGAACTTAACTGTTTGTTTGCCGAAATAAATGTTCAATGTTTGTTAATAAAGGAGAACTTTCAAAGCTAAAAGCAGACTCGTACCCAGTCGCTATTTATGTGTTTTTGTGGTGAGAGAAGATTCGGGGTTAGGGTACGAGGTAGTCTGGGTACAAGTCTGAGCGAAAAGGATGTATTTGGCGGCCATAGTGTCTTTCTTCATTCTGGGGAGAGAGATCATATAGTAGTTCTTCTAACGCTAAAAGCCAAATGGTTTGTTACCCTAACCTAAAACAATGGAAATAAGGATAAACAATGTTATGTTAATGTTTTCCCCGACCGATGAAAAGACACCTTACGAGCAGGAAGAGAATCGTACGGTAATACTGTTCAGACGGTAGCCGCGAGATCGATAGTTCATAAATTTCTTAAACGTTTCCCGGCATGGATCAGGTGTGAAAGAGTATTAATGGGTTTATTGTGAGCTTTACGTCTGGCTTCGTTCAGATAAAGATTTAATTCTACACGGAAACCGAAAAAGTCATCTGTTAGGAATGTTGTATACATGTGAGCACGCCTTGCGTGCCCATTGTTTTCGTGGAATCATGGGATTGAACAAACTATGTGCTGTTGCTGAATGTATTTTTACTGATCATGTCTCGTGGATTAAATGTTGTTGAGTTTCATCGGATTTGAGCCTAAAGTCCTTCTTACAGCGACCTAAAACCCGATTACCTTTCTGAATATCATCCTTAAAAACTGGCAATCACCATACAGAAGGAATATATACCTCTTTTACACATGGATTATAGCGTTTACTGAGGTGGTCCAGTGGATGAGGCGTTCATTTTTACTTCTAAGGTATTCGGAGGTCTAGGGTCCGGGTTCGAATCCCTTTAAAGCATATTTTTCGTGACTTTATTATTTTTTTCTTTTTCCTTTTTTACTCTCTTTTTTGTCCTGTGTGGTGCATATAGCTAGTAACATAATGTGGTAAATTGAAAGCAAAATTTACAGGAATATAAAAAATGCCATATGTATCATAGCGGATCTAACGGTATTTATAGCAATACTGGACACTGCTACCATTACCCAGTTCAAACGTCGAACTTCACATGTGCCTAATTTAATTCGAGAGGTAACTGCTTTGAGATGCGACGTCTGAATCAACAGTTTCAAATCAAATACGACTTTGCCAAATCTTCGACTGAATTACAGTCGAAAGTTCGACACCATTATATCAGACTTCTGAATCAACTGCCGTATTTAGTTATTTTCTTCGACTAAAATAGGTGTTCGGCACTCATAGGAAATTCCACGTTTGAAAGGGGCCTAACATGACATAAAGTTTCAGCTTAGTCAGTGCTTAGTGGTTTGCAAGCTGTTCGTTATTAAGCTAGTTGTTTTTTTCTTTTCAGTAAGAGCAATTTCTATCTCTTTGTAAATCCATTTTATTAATCGGCTTGCAATTGTCCCACGACTTAAGAATCAGCTGTAGTAGTTGATTTTGTATGTCAGCGGACTTGATTTGTATATAAAAAAGAGCGATTAATTTTCATCCACTCATTTTAATAAACGCAAATGGCATCACTTCTCACTATACGGACAACCTCGAACCGTAACTTCGTCGTATAAATTTGCGGCACTGAAGAAAGACGAAAAAGCTGACCCTTTTTTTCAAATTATTTTTAGGTTTTAAGGTTTAAACTCGAAGCTTTATATACTGTAAAATGATTATAATTTACTTTTACCGGTATCACTTGTAATAGTAATAATTATAATAATAATAACAACAAATAATAATAATAATAATAGTAAATTCTTAAAATAACGGTACAAGGTGGTAAGCTACCTTCACTGAACATCGTGTAAAAAATGGTCTAAATTGGCCTTAAATAAACTACACAAAAGGAACCCCCCCAAAAAAGACGCTTCTTGCTTGGTCTTCCGCGCCCTGTAGTCATCAGTTTTTAGGACCCCAAGGCAACATCAAAGACGAAAAAATGCTTTCTGGCAGGGACAAAGCAATTTTGTTATGATTTTATGTTTTATGTATGTTTTAGTTTACTGCCGAAACCGTTATGGATCAATTGCACTTACCAGCATAACACATTGTTTTTGCCAAGGACAGTGATAAGAACAATCCAAATCTGATCATTATGACATCAAATCTGAAGAGTTAAAAAATAAGGAAAACAAAATAAGACTTCCCTGGGGATTCGTTGGTTGTTATCCCCTAAATTAGCTGCGTGATCAGACGACTAAAATACCAGATTTAGAGCAATTCATCGATAGGGTGCTTCTAAAACTAAAAAGGTACCTCTCAAAGAATCGCACGATTGGCAATCGGCTTTGTTTCAAGAATTAGCAGACGTTGGAATTAATTGTCTCGAAAAGAAGACATTCACGCAAGCTTGTCTCTTTCATACTGGGTTCTAACCCACATCATTGCGCTTTAAGCGATTTTCCAGAATTTAACATGATTAATAATTCAACCGACTTGTAACAGGATTGCATGAGCCTTTGATCGGTGAAGTTCATTCAATTCCATTCTACCGTAAGCAAAGGTAAATTACGCTGTGAAAAAAATCATAAATCATAAATCTTCTCACGAGCGCCTTGCGCAAAAGTGACAAAAAAACCCCACAAAATTATAAGATTAGAAGAGAGGTACTTGTTTGTTTACTTTTATCGATGACATTTTTCCCGGAGGCTGAGCAAGAGATGGGAGTGAGTGATTTGAAAGTCGCAAATTGCTTTTCTGTCGTTGGGGGATAATACTTCCTTGCTAATAAATTTCTTTTAATTGGCGACTCAGTTTTCTTACTTGGTCGTTTTTCTTTCCTTTTAATTTAAACCCCTGGACTTTTTTTTTGTTAGTGACATCTTGCATTCTCAGATTTAACATATTATGTTAAGGCAATAATCCTTTTTACGGGTCGATTTGGAAAGCAAAGAAAGTTTCTTTGTTAATTACTTATGTCACTGACATTCTCAGTAGCTTTTGATGAGTTAGCTAGTTACGTTTTTTTAGCCATTCAAGGAGGCTTAAACTCCGCTAAACATTCCCCTTTAGCTAGGCTTTAGCAATGTTTCCTTTCTATCTTTTTTTTTTCTTTTCTTTAGCAAGACACAAATATTCAAATAAAACCGAATCGTTTATCGCTGGTCGCTGTCCTCACATTTTAAGCAGGTGCAAAAACGTTAAATACAAAATACCTGAAAAGGGGCTTTCAGAATTGTCATGCATCCAGTGGATTCCTCTCTGTTTGATCTATGAAAGCTGATGGAAGAAGTAAAGTCTATATAAATAAGAGGATTTCTAAAATCTAAGATCATGACATATTAAACATTTCACTCAGCTGCTGTTTAGTTATGGATAACAAGGCATGTTAAATTTCAAGTTAATTTAGCCTTTGTGTTTAAATAAAGATGTGATGTTTTATCGCACACCCGTCTCAAGAAACTATTGGATATCAATCTAATTTTATTATTATTGCAATTTTCTTCAGTGGGCTAAGTATGAATTCAAAATAGGTGATTAAACCCTTGAAATGTGCATGTCCCTATCAATGTGTCACAACTACTAATAATAATCCAGTTCTGTTAATAATAATCCTTAACTCATTATAATCAAAATACTATAGCGGAGCCTCCATTGCTAAAGACATTGGGAACCTATGGACACGAGAACAATTAAGTTATGACGTCAGCTTACATGCCCCCGTCTGTACAGACTCTGGGGGAGGGGAGGGAGTACTCTGTAAGGGAGAGTAAGAAAATCTTGCAAACTCCTTGCGGCGTTTTTCTTGCCGAAAAGTTAACTTTCAAAACACTTGGTGAATACAATAATCGGCCCGATTTTACTTTTAGGTCCTGAGACGCTTTAGACAGAAAGATCGACCTAGAAATTATAACCTGTAAATTGGCTGCCGCCAAAGAGTTTCATGAAATAAAACCTGCTCTTAAAACATCAAATTTAGAAACTAACTAATAGCTGGGGGGTTGGGTAATGTAGTCTGTGCAAGAATTCCCTTCCAAGCATACGAACGTGATCGAATTTGATATTTTTTGGCTTAAAAAATGAATTCATATAACTGAGTCGATGAATTGGGTGGATAAGTATTCTTCATTCAGGGATATTTTTTTAAGTCACTCAAATCTTCCATTCTTAAAACAAATGTAGATCAGTTTGAGCCGAATTTCTGTGCGATGGCTATAATTTGAGTTTATTGGTTTTCAGTTTATTGTTATAAGTTGCAGATAAAAGTATATAAATGGAAGCTTCCCTGTTAGGCTTGGCTAAATCTATATATTAGAAAATGTCGATCAAACAATCGTTGTCAAAAATAGCGCGGCTTTGCAAAGGAACACGCTACGGAAATAAAGGTGAGGCGGCGGTAATTAGCAGTTGCCTCCCTAATGAGGCGCAATCGAGTTCGTATCCCTCCGGAGCTGATACCACATTTACAATAATATCTATGTAGCTATTCGGGGGTTCAGATAATCTTCCGGTACGAACTCTAGTCCCTTCCTATGCTGGAATCTGAAATACACGAACACTTACAGCTTACAAAAAAACGAGTTCTTAGGAGCTCCTAAGCGTTCTTGTTTCTTTATTAACTGCGTCGAATGACCTGTAATGCTCTAGGCGGGGGAGGGGAGGGACGTGCATTTTTTAGGTGTGTATACACCACCCAGTCTTATGTTTTTATTTAGTTTCGAATAAGAAAGAGGGAAACAATTAGCTCCCATTGCCAAATGGTGACTATCAGGATGTCAACGTTCCCCTTTGCTTGGGTCGGCCACTGAACCTCAATAGTTTGCATATTAAGCCTGATTAATTATTTACAGATTACTCTTTTTTATATGCTAATTTAGGGTGTATGCATCGCCATTTTCTTATTAAGAATGAAAAATTGCCAGCTTATTTTACGATTGAGTATCAGCTGTTCCTAAGGAATATTATATTGTTTTCAAAGATGCCAGCTGAGGTTGCTATCGAACTGTAAAACACTCTTAAGGCGTTTTTAAGAGCGAGCATTACTCACAATGGCATCGTTAGCAGTTTCCGTTTCAGAAATATAAAAATTCCTGATAAAAAGTTGGAACTATTTCAGACAAAAAAATGGAAAAAGTTCAGTATATCAGCAACGTATTTGTAACCTACACACAAACTTACACATGTGAAAAAGACATCCTTTGCTTTGAAAAATGTTGCCTAGCTTTTGCAATTCGCAGCTCGTTTGATCGCTTTCAAAGCTAAACACAAATCTCGTACACATTGAGCCAAACTAAGCAAATTTGGCACCCTGTCCGGCCCATTTAATCACAAACAATTACCAATTGAAAACAATTGAAAGACTGCAGCACAGCTGCTTTTACTTTGGGTTCACTACGATAATTTGGATTCACAACAGTCGCTCCACGTGACTTCAAATTTACTCAGTGATTGAATATCAGCTTGTTTTGGTTCGTGGTGGATCAAAACATTTCCAAAAGTGGAAAAGCTCTGGACTGTTTCCTGTGTTAATTACAACAGAGGGCCCACACAATCTGTGTGTGTAGCCGATTGTTATTTTATAGTAAATGTACTGGATTTACCGTTTGCTTCACCTATAGCGATATATCAGCGGGACGATTTCTCACTGGCACGTATTAATTTTGCTACGCATTTTGACCGTTCAAAAATTGTGAGATTTTAATTTTCTTCGAAGGCTAGCTCCGGGTCTTTTGGATGGATTTTCGATCGGAAAGTACGAGGAGAAGCGTGAATCGTTCGACCTTTCTGCTGTAAAGATTGAAAGCGGAGCGATGCGATTTTCGGGGAAAAAACCGCTCCAGCGCTGGAGCCCTTTCAAAACAAGGGTTCCTCCCTTGTCCTTCTTATGTAAGGAACAGTAAACGGCGAACTTAAAATCCTTCAAAATCGTTCAAAAAACCGCTTTTGAGCCAAAAGAATGACATTATATCGCAGGTAATGTATTTCACATCGGATTTATATACAAACTTAGCGATACATCGTCATAGGTAAAGCAAACGGTAAATCCAGTACATTTACTATTAAATCACAATCGGCTACT
This sequence comes from Porites lutea, assembly GCF_958299795.1. Lineage (NCBI taxonomy): Eukaryota > Metazoa > Cnidaria > Anthozoa > Scleractinia > Poritidae > Porites > Porites lutea. The sequence continues at coordinate 7,398,131 of NC_133210.1, forward strand.
CACACAGCTAGATTGTGTGGACCCCTTGTGTTAATTACTTTTCACAACCAAAACAACTCAACCTCGACACCAGGTCTTCTCGATTAACGGTGCATTAACCTGCAAGGAAGCTGCACTTTTGACGTCATCGGTTGATTAATCGCAAAATTCTTCAAAATTTGGTCATCAGTAGCTGGTTATGGTGAATTATGCGTGTGCTTTTAGCCAACCAGAATCGGGGAAAGAGGAAGTAAATTATATTAAGAAAGAAAATAAATTTAGAAAAACATAATTTTCCTCAACCTTTTTTTAACTCTGTTTGTTCTTTGAAATACGTATATATATATATTTTTTAAATAAAACATCGGACTTTTCCTCTTCCGACCCAAATGTCAATTTCCAGCGAAGCAACGCGTGATTCATTAGCAAACCGATACATTTAGAGAATAGGTGCATGGGAAAAGCGCACAGATAGCGGTAAGCTGGATGTATAAAGCATGAAAACGTTGTTATGGGGTTGGCGGGCGGGGCGATTTAGAAAATTCATTGTGCGTACTTCTGGAAAAAAAACCTGGCTACGCCCCTGCTTTGGAAACTGAAACAGCAGTATCAAGGGTATGAAATGTTGCAGGCAAAGACATTATGGATGTCTTAGGGGGATATAGTCCTTAGAGTTAGAAGTTATGACGAGGGAGCGGGCAGTAAAGAAGAACAAGAACGTTTGGTGCATATGCATCGCTTGGACTTTTAAAGCTACGAGCAAGCTAGCGACGCCTTTCAATCCCGCTTCAAAATGCTGTTAGTAAGTAATTTTAATTTGTGCCTATTGGAAAAATATTTACGATGCGATGGATTTATTACAAATTGTGACAGTACATTAGCAACGGTTTTGCATAACATTTGTCGGTCATACGTTCTTCAAATGAGACGAAATGAGTTAAAGTACGGCTTTTACCGTCAAATCCCTGCTTGTTTTCGTCGAATACATCTTTCAATTCTTCATAAATAAAGCTCTGCTAGCTTCAAACAGCGTCCACCGGCAGAATTTCATGGGCAAAAATGTTAGATGTGATAAATTTAACGCCAAGGTGTATCGATAAGTGTCGTGGTGAATATGTATTGCGTTGCCCTTACACGCCAAAGGTCTGAAGTTCAACTCCCGCCGGAGGATACTCTGTCTTTTCTCTTCGTCGTTTTGTTTTGTTTTGTTTCGCTTTTTTAAAAACATATTTTCATTTTTTGGCTGACTTAAATTACAAGTTAATTATCAGCTTTCATTTCTAAAATAGTTAATTTTAATAATAATTAATTATTAATCCACAAGTTAGCCATAGGCACCCTTTGATTGTAATAAGAGAATTCTGACAAAACAGTGTATTTGACGCTTATCAGCTATCGTGGTTCACAGTAAGCCTTCATTCCAGATCATCAAAGCTAATGCTGCCGAAAGACCACGCGCGTATTTCCCGCCAAATACAAAATCAATGTCAGTCTTTGATAAGTATCTACTATGCACTTGTCTACCCCTATTTAAACTAAGGTTGCATTCTGTGGGGCAATAATTACGAAGCTCCAGTATCACAATTGGTAAAGCTACAAAACAAAGTTGTAAGAGTTATTAAAAACCTTCCAGTTCTTGATCATATTACGCCTCATTATGTAAACCTTGGCCTTATTAAGCTTCCTGACATTGTTAAGCTAAATACCTGCCAAATGATTTATGATCACTTTGTAGATAAAAAGCCGTCTAATTTCACGCTGGCCTTGGTGTCTGAGCAACATAATTATGACACAAGAGGTGCATCCTTGCAACACCTAAATCCCAGTAGCTTTAGAATAAATATAAGAAAATTCTGTCCAACAGTTATAGGATGCTATTATTGGAATGATATTCCTTAATCTATACGTGAAAAGACAACTAAAAAATGTTTAAAAGAGCACTTTTCAACTATTATCTTGCTTAGAATTAATCATCGCCACACCGACTCTCAAATGTTATATTTTTTATTTGTGTGTGTATGTGTTTTTCTTTTTTCCTCTCTTTTATATATTTTTCATAGTTTATAAAGTTTATACTTTTCTCCTTTTTTCCCTTTTAACCTAAATAAAACCGTAATTTAATTAAAGGGCAAGTAATTAATTTAACTATATCCTGCCCTCCCCATTTTTTCTTGTAACCTGATATTTAATTCTACAAACAGAATTTTCATCTTCAGATCTTGTAATTCAATATAAATGGCTTGTAAAATAAATAAATGGAGGAAAAAATATACAATAAACAAATGAATGACGAGTCACGGATCGAATTATAGGAAAATTAGCCAAGAAAACTTTTCATATTCGTGGCAAATTATCATTTCATTCACTGTTTTTCTTAAGAACTCGGTCAAGAGAGGATAAAGGGGACAGAGAAGGCATCCCCCATACACACCCTATTCCATAGGTAATTCGTCTCGAGTTATTTTTAAGACCACAGATCCCGAGGGGGATTAGACAACAGGCAATCACATAGCGCGAATGTGTTCCGTGTGGATGACCCACGCTCAGAGCCAAGCGTCCTTCACGAATTGACGCTGAAAAAAATGGCGGAAGACGCGGAGAGCGATACTGCTATTTGTTTTGTCGACGAAAACGACTAAAGAGAGATGTCTGCTAAAGCTGTGTCAGCGAAACGGAAATTAAAAAAGAATCGGCCTTCCTCTCTTGTATAGAGCTAACAGTACAGCAGGGAAATCCTTAACACACTGAATGCTCTGTCAGGATCATTAATAATTTACAGTTTGAAGAGAGCAATTTCTAGATTGATGTTTATTTTTTTATTAGTCTTTTGGCGAAATTTCTCATTTTAATAAAGCACTGAGGTTACGAAAACTTCGAGTTAAACTTATTTCACGGGTTGTCAAAGAGTCCAGCGATTCCCTTTTCCCAGGTGAGCGCCGACTCATTTCGCTTCAATATTCAGGAATGCTCTCGATCTCTTTACGCTTTCATTGCCTTTCGCCCGACATGTTTTGCTCGGTGTTTAGTCGTGCGAAACCTCCACGAAACATCCACGCAGCACGCGAGGTAACTTTATCCCGATTCTAAAAATAACTCGGGACGAATTACCTGTGGAATAGGGTGTGTATGGGGGATGCCTTCTCTGTCCTCTTTATCCTCTCTTGAACTCGATACATTTCCGAAATCATGATAAAAACTGCAGGTAGCGCTGTGCTAATACGTGCTCGATACTAACATTATCGCATACGAAACATTATTATGAATTGCAACTTACCAGCGAAGATTATGCTACAGGCTTACGTACTCGTACAGCTTAACTCACCAAACTCCAAAATGCTCGAGGCTTTCATAATAGTATGACGGGCGGGTCGTAACTTGTTCGGTAATCATAGTGTAGTAAATGCGCCTGGTGAATAAATAAAATATATCTAGCTACAGGAACTACCGCTTCTCATAATAAGAATTAACCAGAATACTGTTCAAGATGTATGATAATTTAAAATAAGAAGGATAACAAAAAAATCCTAATTAAATTGGAAAATTTCCAATAGCTTCTTGCAACGTGCTGACACATCACGTCAATCATAACACATGGTGGCAGAATTAACTTGAAATTTTACATGCATTTTTCATAAGAACCAAGCCTATAACTGAACAGCGGGCTGAATAAAATACACAGCTGTCAGAGTTTATAACAGAGCAAACAGAATATACACGTTTGAATTTCGAAAGCCTTTTTTCAGGTATTTTATACTTTAAGCTTTACAGCTGTTTAAAGTAAGACTGGAGCTTAAGATCCAGCGACGGTGACGGCAACGAGAACGTCTTACGAAAACAATAGGTTTCATGATAAGCAAAACATCAACTCGTTGTTGAACGTCGACTATGACGTGCCAAAAATACCTAATGTTTTATGGAGGACGTAAGCATGCAAAGACGAAATTTTTTTTTTTTTTTTGAACTCGTACAAGGCTCTTAGAAATTCAACACCAGGAGAATTCGCCTACATTTGACAAAGAAAGCGAATTGCAATAATCGCGATGAAGATCGAAAACTGCGAATTCACTTTTTAAGCGACGTTTATCCTGCCGTCGCCGTCCTCTCATTTTAAGGTCCCTCATGACAACTGGTTCAGTCTTCAGAGGCACGCAACGAGAGTATAGTTCAAAACCACTTAAACATAGCATTGTTAAACGTATTTTAGTATTTAAACTGTAGATATACACCGTATTCACAAATGGCGGACACGCGGGAAAAAACTGGTGCCTAGTCATGAAAGCGAGGCGTTGGAGGATAAACAAAAATTGCAAACGAAGACTTTCAGTGAACTTGCAGATTCTTTAGCACGGATTCCACCTAAAATAACTTTGTACGGACTTCTTTTTAAATACAATTACGTGGGATGTCTTCTGCTTTTAATATTTAGTAGTGATTTTCTGTTTGCAATCAAAAGGGACGCGTATATCTTCAAGGAAACTGGTTTCCGAAGCATCAGAAGCTGGACAAGTGGGCTATGGCTGGAGAAAAGCGGCAGACATGTTGGCCCAAACTTCACATTGAAACCGAGTACGAAAGCCAGCTCACTACAATTCTGTAAAACGGAAATAAAAACAGAGATTGGTGGCGAGAAAAAGAGAAATAAGCGACGGATATATGGCCTTCTTGTTAACGGAAGAGACCTCCGCCATTACACAAAACAGGTCAAGTCAAGAGCGGGTGAAAGATTCATTCAGAAAGCTCATTTATTCATGTCAGTGTCATTTTATACATATCTATGTATATGTATGTCTGCATTTACAACTTACTTTGGATCATATTAATTCCGTCGCTTTGGAGTGAATTGTTACTGAGGTACGTTGGCATAGCTTGGTAAAAATCTCATGATTTCTTTGTCATTGCGAAATAATTAAAAATAATTTTATTAAAATTAGAAGCTGTAGTGTGTGAATCTTATGGCTTGCTATTTGCCTGGTCTCCTTTAGGTCATTATCTCAGAGAGCCCTTGGTAAAAAAGTAGAATAAAGCTTACATTTTACTAGGTTAAACTTTTAAGGCAATGTTTGTGTCAGGAATGAACACGGCAAGCTTCTGTTTCGAATAATTAAATTCGAGTCTGGATCCGTTTAAGAAGACCATCATTTCATTTATTTATATATTCTTCAACTTTAAAATATAATGAAACATTAAGTTAAAACTCTTAACAGCCAAAGATAAGAAATACGAAATTACTCGCCGAAATGATATGTGGCCGGCTTACCGAGTCTGCCGAGTAACAAAAAATTTTGAGCGTACTCCACTCGATCGCTCCTGCATTTATACTAAAAAAATAGTTCTAATTGATGTCCTTCATCGATAAAGACCAGAGAATAACGTCCTGGCAAACAAAAACCAAACATAACTTCATCGAAACCTCAGTCACCTCTTCTTTCCTGTCTTCCCTTTTTCCATCTCGACTTGAACTCACTGTGTTTCAGTTCAACGGCAGACGTCTCTTGCGTTAACAAGCAGGCCATATATCTGTCGCTTATTTCTTTTTTTCTTGCCACCAAGATTTGTTTATATTTCTGTTTCACCGAATTGCAGTGAGCTGGCTTTCGTACTCGGTTTCAATGTGAAGTTTGGGCCTACATGTTTGCCGCTTTTCTCCGGCGAGCGTCCACTTGTCCAGCTTCTGATGCTTGGGAAACCTACAAATCATCCTGTTTCCTTGAAGATATACGCGTCCCTTTTGATTGCAAACAGAAAATCACTGCTAAATATTAAAAGCAGAAGACATCCCACGTAATTGTATTTAAAAAGAAGTCCGTACAAAGTTATTTTAGGTGGAATCCGTGCTAAAGACTCTGCAAGTTCACTGAAAGTCTTCATTTGCAATTTTTGTTTATCCTCCAACGCCTCGCTTTCATGACTAGGCACCAGTTTTTTCCCGCGTGTCCGCCATTTGTGAATACGGTGTATAGGCATATTTTTATCCCCTAAAATTTTTCATCTGTTCGGATTTCCTAGCTGAGTCCCGGTAGTGATCCGAAATTATAGGGATCAAAACTTACCTTTTCGAAAATTTCAGCCAGAAAAAAGGCTCCCGAAAATATTAGGATACCTCATTAGGGTAAAAATCCGATAAAAATGGGCAATTATACCAATTTTTAGATGTTCGAAAATGCTAGGAGAGGCAGGTAAGCAAGAAATTTTGCAACAAATCTTTCGAAAATTCTAGATCTTAAATCGTCTTCCGAACAGATATTTTCCGCAAATCGACGTTGGGTGCCCCTGAGTCTTCAGTGTTAGTGAATATCAGTATATCTTCTGCCACGGGTAGATGAATACAAACCAGGAAAAATTGCCAAAGAGGTTCTCGGAGTCCTGTTGTCCTTGAATAGCTAAAAATAACGCAACTAACTAAAGAGAAAGCTATTTGGAATATAACGTAAACAACTACGTAGGAGCTTGGCAAAAAGTAGGCTTTGATTTGATAGATTGCGTTACGCGAGATCAAATGACTACCGGTAAACAAGCATCTCCACTAAAGAGACACTGTAATGACGTTTAGTTGCATGAAAGGCCCGGCACCCCACATACTTGTGTGAGTCTCTCCGAAGACGCAAGTCTATTTACTATCATAACACTACAGGGTGTTCAAAGTTCGTTCCGATTGTAAATTGAATTTTGCGCAAAGCATTTAATTCTTCCTTAGGCAAATGTAAACTGATTCAGGTAGGAAATTTATCTAAATAACCGTTCAAAGCAATTTTAAACTAAGATTTGAAGAAATAACGATATTTTTTAAAATTTTTCCCAAATGTGCACGTACGCGAATTTCTTTCCCGCCATATTTTTCCTGCCTATTTTGTAGGCTTTCTATTTTCGTTTTTTAGGCGTTTTCTTTTGTTCTCTCTACTCTTTCACGAATAGGCCTTTCCCGATTGCGCTGAGCACCTTTTGAGCACTTTCTTGAGTTTGGAGCACTATTTTGCATTTTGAGCACCCTTTAGCACTTTTTCGCACTTTGGGCAACATTTGAGCAATATTTCACGTTTCGAGAAAATTTCGAGCAACATATGTCTTCTAAAACATTTTAAAGCAAAAACTGTGTATCGCTCGCAACGAGAATCGTGTTCCAGGTCATAAATTTGAATAACTAATGATGTTGTCAAGAATAAAAGACCGTTGTCATGGAAAGGCACGTGGACTTATCCTTACTGAGCGTTAGAACAGAAGTTTCTAATCGGCTGATGTATCATGCGTGTGTCATCTCATTTTCTATTTTTACGGTACTCTGTCCATTTAGTCAAAGAAATTGTCAAATTGTTGAAGAAGTCTGAACGATGAGAGAACAAGTGGTCAAAAGTAAAGACCTTACTAGACAAACCAAGGAGTAGATGGCCGGTTTTTTTTTTTTACAAACTGTGTGAAAAATGTTATCGAAAAAGCTGTAAGTATATGCGTAATAATTCAACAAGACTGCAAGGTAAAAAGAAAACTTCAACTTCACAATATCAAAGTTTCGAGCACAACGGTATGGAGATATGTGACCAACAAAGGTTGGAAAACCTTGAAGAGAAAAAAGGCGGTGTACACTTCATGCAGGCATGGTATCAGAAGAATTTGCAAACTTTATATCAAAGGACGACCGGCCGGCAAACTCACGTGATTCTAACCCTCTAGTAAACATCTGGATTATCGTTGATGAGACAACATTAAAAAGATCCAGCCCCCAAAACATTGGACTAGCCAAGATAGCGACCACGTTTCACCTGGAAAATTGTGAGTTTAGACACGCTGTGGGAGCTCGTACATTCTATACCTCACCGCTTAGAAAACGTCAGAAATCATAAAGGAAGACATTCTGGTTGCTAATATTTCAGTTAGTCAATGTTAAATGAATAATGAATAACATACTTAGGTTTACAAAAGTTATCTTTAATAATCAGTGAAATTTAAGTGAAGAAAAAATCGGAACGAACTTTTGAAACACCCCGTAGAAACAGAGAATCCCTTGATATTCCTCCAAGTAAGACAAAGTCAGGCCAGCGACGTTTCCTCCATAGAGCAGTCAACATTTGGAACAATTTGGACGAAGACTTTAAACAGTTATCTTTAACATCATTTTTTTAAAAAGTTGAAAACGCACATGCTAGAGAATTATTTTAATGACCGCTTTTTATATTTTATTCATTTTTTATTATAATGTCCTTTGCTGTTTAGCATTGAAAAGCTCCCTGAGGAATACTAATAAAGTATGTATGTAGATTGTGCTAGCATCATTTTTGGCATAATTCGTCTTTCCGGGCGTAATTTTCCACTACTTTGCACTTTTGGCTAGTATCGGGGCACAAATTTGTAATTTGTTGATCAAGTTACCATATTTTTGGCCCGAGATTAGTGTTGCAGGCAAACTCAAGTAATATTTTTTTTTCTCTGCCTATTTTAACGGCGGCACTAGGTAGAACGCTTGACTGCGGAACGGGAGGTTGCGGGTTCGATTCCCGGGGCCGGACCAATACTCAGAGTCTTAAAATGACTGAGAAATGAAGGTATTACCTTTGCTCTGTTGCAAATGGCTAGACCTTCGTGTGGCTTAGATGACTACGTAAAATGGCGGTCCCATCTCCAGTAGGAGACGTAAAAATTCCTCCATTTCCCACAGGAAGTGACCGGCACCCAGGAATCTTTCCTCAGGAACGCTTGCGCGTAACTACAACCCCGGACAAAACCTGTTGAGACAAATCGCGAAAATGCCTATTTTTTTCCTGTCATCCTGGCAAAAACTGAAACCTCCGCCAAATGAATGCCCGATTTCCCCCCTCCCCTGATCCAAAGTTGTTTAGGATAGCATGGCAATTATACACGTTGGTTTTTAGACCAAGGCAACTTTGAATAGGGGGTGGGGAGGGGGTTTACTTTTTGCGTTTAGGGGAGACGGGAGTAGGGCGAAAAAGTTAGAAAATAGATGGAATTGTCTCAACAGTTTTGTCCGGGGTTGTCTGTGAAGGCCAGTTGTTCAAATCGCTGTAACTTCGCAATGTAAGGTCGGAGGGTATTGATTTTCTGTACAGATGTTGTACTTGTCTAAAGCTTTGTGACTAGTAAAGAAGGTGTCATAAAAACAATTAGGACGCATTAATTAGGCACTTAGAAATTTAGCCATAAATTAGAAACCTTATACCTAAATGAGAAAGAAATCATGCTCTTTACAGAAAAAGTATTGAAATTAATTGTGGTTGGTGGCCACGGTTAAGGAGTTACTGTGTGTCACAAGTATGATATCTTAATAGGAGCCTTACCTCCGGCCTTTTTACCAACGTTAATTGTGCTTACATGTCGAATAAATTAGATAAGACTGGGTATTTATTATATTTGCGCAGGACAACTGTCCTGTTCAAAAATAATAGTGCGTGGTGTGCGGGTCATGCACGAGGACTCAAGAATGCGGCGGAGCAGTTAAAAATACCCCTTAGAGGTAGTGATACTTAGTTGCACTGACGACTTTCTCCATGTAGTTAGAGTAGAACTGGAAAAGTAAGCTTCACCGAGTTAACAATACCCGCGTTTACTGAGTGTGTAATTAGAACAATTTACAACATATATACCATATTATCTACTTGACAAAATAATGGAATCCATGCCGACAAAACCGTTAATTTTTCTATGACAACCAAGGCCAAAAGAACAAATATTAACGAAGAACTTCCAAAATGGGTAGAAATAGGATGTGTAGGGAAAGCAATGCCTCTTTGATCACAAATACAGCGAAAACATGTTGTCACGCGATGGCAGTTCTTTTGTGGCAAAAAAACAGCGCATTTCATGACAATTACACCAGTGTCAAAAAGTTTTCCGTTAAGTAAAAAGGTCTTTTTTATGCTTGAAAATCAACAAAACGCTTCTTTATACTACGGAAAATGCTTGAAAGCACCGTAAACGCTTGAAATAAACGATTAACAGGCACGCACATGTTTATTCCAACGGTTAACAACGGTTAACAGCGGTTAACAGAATATATTAAAGGAAACTGATAGTCGAACTGTTGTTTTTCTTCAGAAAAGTTGTTAACCGTTGTTAACCGTCGTTAACCGATGTTTCTTTCCTCTGCCGTACTTTATTCGTTAAGTTAACCGTCTGCGAGAAAAACTACTCCGTTTTTTGTTGCATAACAAGCTCATCAAAGCACCTTACACATCAAGGGATTTCCCGTTATTGTTCCCGCGGGATCTGCGTGGAGAAATGAGAGATCCATCATACCACATTCCCGTTCGTACACAATTCCACATTTGCTGTAACTGAGGCAATGTTGTCCTATTAAGTGTAGGATCTTTGCACTGCACTTGGCGAACGACGTAATCACTGCTAAGGCAAATTACTCGCGGGATGGAAAAATGAGCCAAATTCGCGTGACTGTAAGTGACCAGATAAGCGCCCTAACCTTCCTCTCACCCAGTGATTCATGCGATATTTCCGAGCCTCCTGAAAATGATTCGTCACTATCGGAAGTTCTCGAGAGATCCATTTTGTCTGGCGATTACATATCAATGTCATCATTTGAGCAGGCAAAGCGTCTACGGACACGTAAGCCGTTAAAAGTCATGCCCATGGTAACGTCACAGAGTAAATGTCATTTGACAGATCATGTAATCAGAGTGTTATAACTTCTATTTTTACTGTAAAAATTTTATTTCGCATTCAAAAGAAAAAAAAAAGGATGCTGAAACAATGGCTTTTATCAATTTGACCAAAAAAGAGGACTATAACTTGAGGTAATTGGTATGAAAGTTAAAGAATACCGTAAACAGTCCGCAGACAACCCCGGACAAAACCTGTTGAGACAAATCGCGAAAATGCCTATTTTTTCCTGTCATCCTGGCAAAAACTGAAACCTCCGCCAAATGAATGCCCGATTTCCCCCCTCCCCTGATCCAAAGTTGTTTAGGATAGCATGGCAATTATACACGTTGGTTTTTAGACCAAGGCAACTTTGAATAGGGGGTGGGGAGGGGGTTTACTTTTTGCGTTTAGGGGAGACGGGAGTAGGGCGAAAAAGTTAGAAAATAGATGGAATTGTCTCAACAGTTTTGTCCGGGGTTGTAGCTCAGTTACCCAAGAGTTTGCGTTGTTACAGTTGTCACATAATTTTTTTTCCTTCATCCGGTATAGCTTTCTACGCTAATCTATCACTGCAATTACTTTGCAGGTGATTACGTGTGTCATTTCGGAAAGAACTGTAAGCACTGGTTCCTCTCTTAGATTTGAAGATGGATTTTGAAACAATGATCATTGTTCTCTCTATCATGTTCCCAGTGCTAATAAAAGAACAGGGGGCTCTAAATCTTGAAGGTAATGGCTAGCATTATTGTGTAAGTAAGCGATTTCAAATTCATTAGCGTGCTTGTATTTGAGAGAATCGACGTTAGTCCTCAGGTCAGTAATTTTTTTTGTTGTTGCATTTTTTACGTCATTCTCTCTTTGAACACCCCTGGTTGCTCAAGCCCATTTAATCGCGTTGCAAAAAAGATGTTTTCCAGGTTTTCGTCAAGAGCGAGTTAAGGTTAGAAACATTCACTACAACGATTTGAGGAGATCTTTTGACTTTATCGCTTATTAGTATAAAAAAAAGATTATTGAAGAGAAAATATGCTTCAAGCTTTTCTGGCCTGATAAGGCCATCTTTAAATTTTTATCATTTTTTCGTTTCGCATAATTGTTATTGAAATGTACATGTCTTCGTTCCTAAAATGAACTTATTGTAAAGTATCATGTTTCCCCATGTAAATTCCACCCCGCGGATTCGAATTCCGGATTCCAGTCTTTGTCACTTGAACTTAGATTCTGGAATCCAATCGTTAGAGGGATTCCCGTTTCCTTGAGCTGTATTCTTGATTCCACAAACCAGGATTCCTGATTCCACGGATTTCCCGGATTTTGGAATCCGCTTTCCCTTACATGGAGCAAATCATGTCTTTGGGAGGGAAATGATAATTTTTCTTTAGTAGTGATATTATTATATAAAGGAAGGCTAGTTTTATGGAGATTTTGTGCGAAAGAATTTTGCCTCAAAGTGACATTAATTCCGTCCGTAAATATATGGAGAATGTAATTCTTGTTTTTCTTTATCACCACGTTTTCGCAGAAAACTCCAATTATATAAACCGAAAAAAGAACGAGATAAAGAGAGAGCAAGAACGAGCCAAACAATTAATCAATGAATTTGTACGAGAGATTGACGCCAGTCGCGAAAAAGGAAACGAAAGTAAGTAATAAGTAATGTGGGGTTGAATCTCTTAAACTAACAAATTTATCTTTATGGTAAAACTATTATAACACATGAATTACACATAGAGTAAAATATAATATGATATTATTTTTTGGATGATCGGGATAAATATCACGTGGAAATGACGTCACGATAGTTTAAGGTTAAATCGAATTTTAGCCCTTATCGACCTGAACTTTGGAAATGCTTTAATATGTGCATACTTTGGGTGCTTGTCTTCCGTTATGCGAAGTTTCACATAAATCTATAAGAGGAATTTCGAGATATCTTGGAATAATTCTACAAAAAGGGTGTAAATTATGCTTGAACTATTACAACATTACCATATTTCGGAAAGATTACGGAGGGCAACCAAGCGCGGTAAATTTTCGCGTGCTGCATACAGGGAATTTGATTTTGTGCTAAACTTGAGACAACAGGAAATTCCAAAACAAAAAAGTTATCAAAATCTCTCACATCGCTTCAATATTTACTCAATTTTGCGCCTACGTTAGGCAACTTCAAATGTTTCAATGGACACGAAAATCGGACGTCATGTTGTAGTACAATGACCAATTACATCGCTGAAATTTTTTAAAGAAAATCTATCATCGAATTTTGGTTAATCACTGTTTTCGTGAAAGTAGCCTTAGAAATTACAAAAAGAGCTCAGCATTGCGTTTTACCCAGATTCACATGATTTCATGTTTTTGGAAATCGCGCAAGTCTATTTGCGTTTAGCTGATTGTAGAGTGTATTAATGGTAATTTGCAAAACGAATGCGTGATAAAACCTATCCGGAAACATCCAAAAAGTAGCAATTTGTCTGCATAAAGTCCAGTCTTCAGTTCATGCATAATTTATAACCATTTTTTAGAACTTCCAATATATCTCAAAATTCCTCTTATAGATTTCTGTGAAACTTCGCATAACGGAAGACAAGTACCCAAAGTATGCACAGCTTTAAGTATTTCAGTCCAAAGTTCAGGTCGATAAGGGCTGAAATTCGATTTAAAGCTAAAACTATTGTGACGTCATTGCCACGTGATATTTATTCCCATTGCCCAAAAAATAATATCATAATAAAGCCTAGTCTATGTGTACTGAATCATCTTGTTATACAAAGATCAATTTGTTTAAGTATAAGAGATTCAAAGATGGAAGGTGTTGCTACAAAATTATTGTGCCGAGCCACCTTAAGCAGACAAAAATCTTTGGGGCTTTAAAAAGGGGTGTGGAGTACTTTAGGAATTATGGGATGGGATGTGCCGCTCGAACCCCGGATGCCTTGGCCTATAGCATACCCGTTACAGCTGAACTTTGGCACTCTATACTAGACTAAACTCCCCCAAAAGACTGTTACTCCTTATATATCCTATCCCTGACTAAACTGCTTGAAAACCATACCGTCCCTTAACAATGGGACATACCTATATAGCCCATATACATGTATGGTCTTACCCCCACCTCCTCCCCACACCCCCCCGGCCCCACCGCCCCTTCCCAGGGGTTTTACCTGCGTGTAAGAACCTTTGAAGTTGTTCTTTGATTTGAAGTTACGTGATTGTATTATTTTCAGTCTGGCTCAAATGTGTTGATCAAACACTCTGCTTGCATGTTAAGCTTTCCCGCTCTTCACCTGCTTCGAGGTGCCTTTGTTATTGCGCTTGTTATAAGACTGTAGTTTTCATTTGAACAGTGTATGTTCATCATCATCAATTTTTATTTATACACGAAATCGTATCATTTTACATGGTCTTCCTAGGTATCGTGTTTAAAACTAGACTAAAATACTAAGACTAAAAGACTAAGGAACTATTGACTATAATGTTAAAAATACAAAAACTTACATTATGAATAATAAGAGTTACAATGGGTCATGGTGTATTAGAAAAATCTTTCCCATGAATTGAAGTTTTAAAAACATTTAATCTAGGCAGTTTTCTAATCTCTGAGGGAATCTTGTTCCACAGAACAGATCCTCTGTAGTGTAGGCTCCTTTTTGCAGACTCAGTTTTGGGTCTGGGGACATAATAATTTAACTCAGAATTTCTAAGATTGTGTGAATGTACATTTGAGGTGTAGGTAAAGATTCGCCTCAGATACGATGGGGAAAGATTATTATGGATTTTATACATTGTCACAGTCAACTGTTTAAGTCTTGCATATTCTAGCCTTTCCCAGCCAAGCTCATCCAACAAAACACTTGAGCGAACGTCATAGTTAGAAAAGGTGAGAATTCTAGTAGCCCTATTCTGCAGCTTTTGAAGTTTGTCTGCTAGTCCCTTATTGATATTATCCCAAACGGCACCACAGTAATTAAAATATGGCATTACCAGTGCATTGTACATGTTCACTCTAGTATCAAATGGTATAAAATGACTTACACGCCTGAAGATAGCAATACCAGCGGATATTTTCTTTGAAATGGTATGAATGTGTGGGCGCCAGTTCAAAGATTCATCAATTTGAACTCCAAGGGATTTATGTTTAATTACTCTTTCTAAGGGTGTATTATTGACTTTGACTGTGAAGTCACTATTTATTTGGGATAACTTAAATTGGCTCCCTATAAGCATGTATTTAGTCTTCTTAACATTTAAAGTTAATTTGTTTGCTGACAGCCATGACTGGATTAAATTCATATCAGAATTCATTTTATGTTCAAGGACACATGGGTCTTCTGCAGATGTGGTAAGGGTAGTATCATCTGCATACATTCTGGGTTTTGAAAACAAATTACATGAAGGGAGATCATTAATATAAATAGTGAATAAGAGAGGGCCTAAAATAGACCCCTGTGGAATACCACATGTTATATTACAGAAATCAGATTGAACTCCATCAATGAACGTTTGTTGCTTTCGGTCAGATAGATAGGACTGGAACCGGTTAAGGGACTGAGAACTGACCCCATAGAGTTTAAGCTTTCCCAGAAGGATAGCATGATCCATGGTATCAAAAGCTTTTTTCAAGTCCAGGAATATCACACCATTTAAGAGACTGTCGTCAATATTCCATAGCCATTCATTCGTAGCCTCAAGTAAAGCTGTTTCAGTGGAAAACATAGGTCTGAAGCCAGATTGTGATTCAGTTAACAAGTTATTATTATTTTAATATTCATATAATTGATTAAAAACAACTCTTTCAATTAATTTACTTACCACAGGCAGAACTGAGATAGGTCTGTAGTTGTTAGGATCAGTCCTGAGGTCTTCTTTAAATATTGGCGAAACTCTAGCTCGTTTCCAAGCATTTGGAAATATTCCAGTGGTAACTGACTGATTTATTATAAAAGTTAGACTGCGAGTAACTATGGGCGACGCTTCTTTCTTGCATAAGCTTAAAAAGGCCAATTTATAACATAAACTTTCATCTGTTTTCCATAACGTAGATTTAACATGCAACTTTGATGTATCAATGTGCGGTTTCGAGCAAGGCAAAGATGACAAGTTTGACTGGACTCGTCACAATGGAAGCACTCCTTCTTCCGATACTGGACCTCCCTTTGATCACACAACTGGGACAGGTGAACTCTAAACTAATAATTCAGCAATAGCTAGTCTTACTATTAGCGAAAACAGTTACCTTGTATTACTCTTATTCGGCATCTTAACTTAATTAACTCTTTTTTTCTTGAAAACAATCTTTGGTCTTGAAAGTTGATACCCAACCAGTTTTTGCTACTTTGAAGTTTTTGGCGGGGACACGAAGCGAAGCGAAGGGCGAGCGTCAGTGCGTCCACTGCTAATAGAAATTGGAAAGCTTGGAAGAGATTTTTGGAAACAGTTTAGGCATATTACTTTCCTTTCTCAAATAAAACTGAACTGTCGTCTTGTACTGTTTCTATTTAATTTTTATTCATATTTTCATTCATAATATGCCAGTCAAGAATTTTGTAGTGATGCTACGTTTTTACCATAATTCGTGCCCTGAATACCTCAAACCACTTGAATGAAGTTTGATGTGTCTGTTCTAACACTTTCTCTATCTTCGCAGAAAAATCTCGTCTACGTCGTATAAAAGATTTCTCGTTTCTTCTACCTACAGACACGTAGTTTTTAGAGCCCGGCCTAGATCGCCTTTTTTTTAAGGTTGTTATAACCTTTTTAAGTTTGTAGTGATGTACCGCACATTTCTCCGTCAATGCACCGCACAGCACCTGAACACGTACCGCACAGTTTATGTAGACTAAAGAACTATAGCTATTAGAAGCGAAAAAGGTTAAATGAGTTATTTGCTGCCCTGATCTGTCCTCGAAGGAAAAAAAAGCAGTACCTTCAAATAAAATTCCTATCAGATATTGTGATGACTAATATAATTACACATATGCACTGTTCGTTTGGGCCAAAGAAAACATTAGCTTAATATACATTTTGTAAGACAAAAGTCGGCTCGATATTCTTCAAAAGGTCTTTCCTTTATTCTGAGACAGAAATAATTTGTCTGTGGCTAGACGCTCTGATCTACACAGAGAGGACAAAAGCAGCAAAAGTTGCATAGGTGTAGCTTAGGGTATGTTAGTCAATATCACGATCAGTGCCCGCAACCTACCTTTTATTGATTTGCAGCAATTGCTCAATGAAGGTCTCCAACAACCTTTCGTGATGGGTGCCCTGTGTTGAAAATTAAATCCTTTGATTTTTGTGCCTAAAAGGAAGCAAAATTAAAACAGTATAATGGATTGATTATAAATTTCATATAGATAATCAACTTATCGATTTCGTTTCTGCAGGAATATACTTACCTATAGACACACGAATTTCTTGTTCAGGAAATTTTACAGTATCTTTAATGTTTACTTTAGACTGAGAAAGCCCTTCATGACCCTTTCAGTCTTAGAAGGCATACAGATTTAAGCAAACTAAATCTCTCTCTTGCATGTCAAAATGTTCGATACGATGATTTGCCAATTTCGACTGACTTACAATAGTGAAACCTGGGGTGTATACACCAAACCTGGATTTAAGGCGTGGGACAGCTCACACAAACACTCACCATTTTACATTACTGTTTAAAGTTTACGGTCATGCAAATAAAGCTAATTGTTGTTCTTGTTACCTTCTTAAAGGTTATTACATGTACATAGAAGCATCCAGTCCACGACAACTAGGTGATTTCATGAATGCAAAATTGTACAGTCCTCCGCTGAAATTCCAAGGGAACGCGTGCCTTAAATTCTATTACCATATGTCGGGTGTAACCATTGAAAGCTTGAGAGTTACAATAAATGGGAAACTGGTATTCTATGAGAGTGGCAATAGAGGAGACATGTGGAGAAAAGCCACCATAGATGCGTCATCTATTCTGGGATTGCATAGGGTAAGCGTTATTTTTGCCTCTCTAGCGTCTAAACCTTAATGAGATCATCAAAGATGACGTTGTTCCTTAAAGGCACTGTGATCGATAGTTGAAGCCCAAAAACAAAACTACAGTGACTAAAAAAAAAACTAAACGAAAAGGAAGAAAAAAAAAAAAAAAGAAGAGAAACAGAAAAACAGTATCCGCCCGGAATCGAACTCGGGACCTTGTACCCGCCGGGTAGTTTCATTACATGCACCGCGCCAAGTGGAAACATACTATAAAGGTGGCGATAATATTTTATTTAAAGCCTTTCTCCTAAAACTTCCGCGGGGCGGAAGGGCGCCCTGTATAAAATTAATCGAGCCCTAGTAAGCACGAATTCAAAGACATTTTTCAGGAGAATGACTGTTTATGTCTAAAAAGACCTTAGGCGACAGGGCTTTCCAAGTGCCTGCAACGACTCTATGGAACAAACTTCCAAGTGCATTAGAGCGGTTTTCACCTGACTGTCGTAAAACCAAAACCAAAGTAAATACACTAGCCAACCAAAGGGCGTAGTAAAACCAAAACCAATCCAATTCCTCAATTACTTTCGACAGTCAAGTGAAAACCGCTCTAAGGATGGAAACAAGCTTAAGGCCTTTTAAAGCCAAACTAAAAACTTTACTTTTTAAAGAAGCCCATGATTTATAGATTTAGGACTATGAATGACTTGTCGATTAACGTTTTTAAGATGATTTCAATTTCTTAGTTTCAATACATTTTTTAATCGAATCTTATAATTGCCTTTTTAATTGTGTATATAGAGAGATTTAAACTAAATTTTTAGGGGTTTTTTTAGGAAATTTTACCTATAATTTTTCATTTATTTTAATTTATTTTTTTTTCATTTTTTGTTGTTGTTAGTGCTTATTAGATCATATATTTGAATGCTATTTTGCGCCTAATAAATAATAAATTACTATTATTATTATTATTATTATTATTATTATTATTATTATTATTATGTCTTGACGGTAACAAACCCAGCTTAAACGCATTTCATTGCATCGCATACGGAGGCTCGTCTGCGAGCAAAACATGCGTTTTGTTACCTCGATTTTCGCTCATATCTTCAGGCTAATGATCCAAATCGCTTCCATTTGCTCTTACAAGTACTTTTACATTCGAAATTCATGACAAAAAGCACTAAGACACTCTTCGCCTGAAACACAAAATGCTCCGCGGCGACACACACTAGATGACGTCAAGGCGGACACCAAGCGATATACAGATTCATATAGAAATATGGGGCGTCCATTACAGCTGGCTAAGACCGCGCGCTGCGCCCGCGACGAGATTATAAACTCTCTTCGCGAGGAATAATAATGATAATAATGATTAAACTTATAGATGTATCGGTACCATCTGACCGAAACACCTTGACGAAAGTTATTGTAAAACTCTCAAATACAAAGATCTAGAGATTAAAACCAACGAGAATATGGGGAAAGAAGATAGAGACTGTGTCGGTTATTGTTGGTGCGCTGGGACTTATTAGTTAGGGAAAGGACCAGAATTTAGGAAAGATCCCTGGAGCCAGTAACATTAATGAGCTTCAAAAGATCATCATCCTAGGAAAGGCGCACATACTGAGAAGGTTTCTGTCCAACAAATAAAAAACTCCCCTGGTACCTCAGGACCAAGGATTGGCCCTAGTTCTAGGAGAGTGTAGGAAGCAATTAATAGTACTGAAAACGTTTATTATAATAAATAAATGATAATAATAATAACTAATAATAATAATAGTAACAACAGTTATTTCTATAGCGTCATTTCCATTGCTGCTAATGGCGCTTTACAACAACAATTACTTTAAAAAAATACATTGTTTTAAAATTGAAAATTAAGCTTAGAGTTAAAATTTACAATAACTTTAAAATGAATAAAGGATCATGAACAAAATCAAATGCAAATCAAATACAAACGTAGGAAATATGTTACTTGGATGATTATAAATTAAAAGCCTTCTTGAAAAGATAACTTTTAACTAAATGTTTAAAGTCATTAAGACTACTGCAGCACCTTTTACATTCTGAGGCAACTCGCTCCATAGAGTAGGGGCTGCGGATGCCGAGAGAGCTCTGTAGTAGCCATACGTTCTTAAAAAATGGGACATATCAACGATACGATTACTATTAGAGGATCCCAGGTTCGTACACGTTGCGTATGCTGCTTAACTAATTCGGAGAGTTAAGTTGGAGCAAAAGGTTATTCAGCTCCTTAAAAGTTATTAATAATATCCTTATTATAACACGTTTTCAGTTCAACTGGTAGCCAGAGGAGCCCATCTAAAATAGTGGCGATGTGTTATCTTTTACCTGTCAAGGTGACAACCCTTGCTGCTGCATTCTAAACTGACCGAGGGAATTGCATAAGTCTAACCTTGATGCTAAAAAGGGTATCTGTAAAACCAGGACGAGGCCCGGAACAGTCCCCGGAACACCCCGGGACACCCCCTGAACACCCTCAGGACACCCCGGAATACCCTGGAACACCCCCCTGAAGGAACGGACCCTTAATTACAAAAATTAGGTTAAAAGAAATATATAACCAACAAAACCCCTAAAATATCATCAACGAATCAATAAATAACTTTCATCTGTCACTGGAAAATGGAAATTGGGCCAGATTGACGAACGACTTCTGCATGAAGATTTTAAGAAAGTAGTCCGTTGCCTTTAAACGAATACTTACTAACCTTTTTGTCTGAAATATAGCTAAAAGAGCCCCTACTGAAGTCAAGGAGAAAAAATAAACCAAAAATAAAATATCTTGCCAATTTGATGTCTACCGTGTTCGAGGAGTATCACTTAGGCCCGGTTCAGACGCCGATCTTTTCATGAGCCGAACCTGATACATTGAATTAAGTACATGAAAAGTTCGGCGTCTGAATCAGTTAGCAACGCCTATTTCAATTAAGAACGGCTCAGCCGTTCTTCACGCCTAGCCCGGCCGGGAATTCGACTGGTGAACGACTTTGGAACGGTTTTAATTTGATCCAGACGCCGAGCTTTTCACGTACTTTGCAAACAGTTTGACGAAAATGAACATTTTTCTCCTTTTGAATTTAGTTCGGCTGGAATTAAGATCGGCGTCTGAATCAATTCAGACGGTCTAAATAGTTTGGGTAGGCCTTAATTCGAATAAGGTTTGGCTCATGAAAAGTTCGGCGTGTGAACCGGGCCTTATAAAATTCACTTATTTTGATTCTAAGGACTTGTCTTGTTTTCTTTTACCTTGGTATTTTGTCTTTGATTAGAAAGATAAATACTCTTGGGTTAGTGTTTTATTTTGATGTTTCAGCTAATGTTTGTTTTTTTCTTTCGAGCGGTAGATAATATATTGCATGGAGATTTCTTTGTTCTGTAGGCAGTGTTTCCAGGAAGGGGGCACTCCCTTATTTTGCCTTGACGGTAAGCTGCCCCTGAGCAGGGCATGGTTTTCAGGGTGTTGGACCCGAATCCTTTACAAGAATGTGAAGGTTAGATATAAGAGGTCTACATTTTTTATACCAACAATTTTTGACCAAAAAAAACCAATCACATTAGATATTAGTTTGAAAAAAATTCTTACTTCTGTATGTGAAAACGAAACGAATTAGGGCCCTAATTGCTGGTTTTCAGTGTCACGCCGTTCAAAATAGATCAAAATAAAAATCAAAACCGTTGAATAGATAAAGTCCAGAATCTGGGAAATGAAAGGAGGTAAATATGCAAAGACCCTCGCCAAGATTCAGATCAGAGGAATATTTCGTATACGAGATATCCGAAGAAATGTTTTACTCAAATTTATAGAGATTTGTATGGAGACGTCATGCTGGCGGTCATCTGGATAGGCTCCAACATGGCGGACGGAAACCAACAGAAACATCTGTTACCGAGTTTTGCTATAAAAGCGGGAATTCATTCTTCGAGAAACTCATAAACATTAAAGTAATACTTTTTCTAATACGTGATTTGTTTAGATAGCAAAATTCCCTGAAATAAGTCATTTTTTTAACCTACATGGCAGCCTTCTTAGCCGTCATGTAAATGCCGCGTCACGCAAAAGCTTAGAAATTCAAGCGTACTCTATCACAAAACCAAGAACCCTTTTGAAGCGAAAATTTGTATGAAAATTAGTTTTCAGTCGCTCTAATACATCGTCAAAGTAAAATCTCGGTAGGATCGATAGTTTTATAGTTTGAAATTTAGTGACGTCATGTGAAAACCAGCTACATATGGTCTCTTTTCTTTGGCAGGGTCTGGGTTTGAAGGCCTCGGCGGCAAAAATTCACCCAAACTTTCCTTGAGTTCACCCCTCAGGTATGATGTTTTTCTTGAGATTAGTGAGCCTTTGGACTGAAGCGCGATGTCCTGTAGTCCCTACAGTTGGAATAAATACTTTAGCTTAACATTTACGCGACTGCTCTGATGGTTGTTGAGGCAGCTTCCTCGGAACACACCCTCTCTGTCTCGTTCGGCCATGATATATGCGTCTGAGTGTCCTGGCCGTCAGTATTGCTGACCACCCACTACTGAAGCTGTCACGTGGGTAATATCCAGATATATCTCATTTTGAAAATCAAAACGCCATTTGAGAAATCATGCGCGATAAATTTTGGAAATCAAAGATTACCGGAGAATTTAAAATGCAACACCTAAAACAAAAAAGACAAAATATCAAAATTAAAGAAAACGAAACAAGAATCAAAACGAATGAATTTTATAAGTGATACTCTTCGAACACGGTAGACATCAAATTGGGTAGAAGATATTTAGTGAAAATATTGTTAATCCCTCATGGGCCATCCGCTTGGGTCTAATATACGACTCTTTTATTTTATTTTTTTGCTTAACTTTATTCAATAAGGGTTCTTTCAGCTGTATTTCAGACAAAAACTAGTAAATATTCGTATAAAGGCAACGGACTACTTTCTTAAAATCTTGATAGGTCATTAAGTAGCGTGAATTCGTCAATCTCAGCTGACCAGGAGCCTGATCTGAGTTCTGACCCACTCTCCGTTTTCCAGTTACAGATGAGAGATGTTTATTGATTCATTGATGACATGTTAGGGGTTTTTTTGGTTTTGTAATTTTTTTGGCCTAATTTTTGTAATTAAGGGTGACAGGTCCGGTCCGTCAGGGGACGTTTCGGGGTTTTCCGGGGTGTCTTGAGGGTGTTCCGGGGGTGTTGCGGGGTGTTGCGGGCCTGTTCCTGGGTTTACAGACACCCTCTTGATCTGTTGCAAAAGCACGCATTAAATTTCTGCGGTGTGAAAACTAATGTTGTATTTCCTTATGCGACTTATATTCCTTGAGTGATAAAATGCTGATTTAGCCACCACGGTAACGTAATCATTATTCATCGCCTGGGGGGGTGGGTCGAAGGAATTTGGACTTACCAAGGTAAAATATAGATAATCCCACTTTAAATGTCATTTCACTGAAGTGATCCCCCATAACCCTTGATAACTCTCATTATCCACCCATATTCACCTTTTGACGTGATTATTTACTGTCTGTTTGTTTGTTCTTTGTTTTTCTTTTTGGGGGGGGGGGGGGGTGGGGCGCAAAAGAAAATCATGATAAAGCCAAGAAGAAAGAAGGAAAATATGAGGAACGTTCGAAAAACCAATGGCAGGAGGATCCTGAGGAACGACTCATGCAGAGCGCTAGCGGACGTCACCTCTTAGGAAACTTGACTTCAATCGAAGTCGCGGAACAAATTTTCGGTTCAGTCGAGGAGAATGATAGAGGTACCCCTGTAGATAGCATATCAATGTTGTCTTTGCTACTAAGAAACTAGCAGGGATTTCGCACCTAAGCCCTTCACTGTGTCTACTAGAAAAAGGTATTTTTAGCACGACCTTAGAAAAAATCTAGAGCAATTAGCGACCGTTTTAAAGCCACCAAGTACAATGCTCAACTGCAGTTACTAGCAAGGGTTATATTTTGTGGTTGAAAAAGATGAAGAGGCTAAGAGGTAAACGAAAACATCGAATCGGATAATGAGGTGACGTACGCTTTGAAAAGGCAAATGTTGTCATAGAATCGGATGACAGTATTCACGAGGCAGATGAAGTCATCTAATCGGATACTAGGGCTCAAAAGAGGCAAATCAAGTCGTGGAATCGGATAATGAGGTTCAAGACACAAATGAAGAGTTCGAATGGGACAATGATTCTCAAGATGAGACAGATGAGGGGGTTGAATCGGATGTAGTCTACAGCTGATAAAGGGAGCCTATTCCTGAGAAGGCGATCACGCTATTACAGTGATTCAGTTATCAAGAGTTATTTTTCCTAATTCATAACTGACCTGCTATGTTCAACGTTGAATAATAGCTTTTGGTATTAGCACGTTATAAAGGGTAACAAGAGCCATAATGGGTAAATATAAAAGTGTTCGCACAAAACGTTATTCGCCATAATAACAGACTTGCTTTCTGACCTTTTTCCTAAACAAAGTGGTGTTGGAACAAATTGAGACTGCAAACACTATTATCTCCCCAGTTTTGGTCTCGAATTACAAATGATTCTCCCTAATGTTTTCCTAAAAATCCAGTACACCCCCCACCCCCCTTCATGTCATAAATAATGACTGGTCCCTTACTTTAGTCAGGAGCATTCTGTACTTTCTTGTTGAAAAAAAAAAGTTGACTTGACTCCTACCGTTTTTATATTGCGCCTTACTCAGTTAAATATACTAAGATTAAATACGTATAAAATGTCTATAAGTAATGTATCATTCGGCAAAATTCACTATTGTTTATTCAGTGTAATGAAATTGACCCTCTAAATGTAGAGGCAGATATCACTTAGCGTTTCTCAGGGGATCTGTATCGCTATAACACATTTCCTTATTATTATTTTTTTTAACTGTAATGAGGTCGCTGTGATTTCTTTTATAATAAATTTTTTAAACATCCCTGTTAACTTGACTGTCCATTTTTTTTTTAGGTTTTAAGGTCGGATAAAGACGAACCTTTCGGACTTATTACTCCATTGACATTATGTTTTTTACGTGATAGCTTGAAGTGACTGCGTTTCCTTCAACAATATCTGAAATCTTGTTTATTCACAAAAATATCTATTTTAAGACATGAATTAACCAGTGTTAGGAATACCTTTTTCTGTGTGTGTAATATGTAATCATTCTATTTTTTTTCTTTAATAATTTTCTATTTGTATTTATTTTTGTAATCTTTTTAATTTTGCTTTTTATTTTGTTTTGCTTTGTTTTCCTCAGTATGTACTGTGTACTAGTGTATTTAGCTTTCTACTGACGTTAACAAGTGTATTGTATCGATTATGTAATCTTATGTACCGTTTTTGGAATTACTAATAAAGTTAATTAATGATAAAAAGTATATATATACCTGGTTTTTTGAAAACCGGGCTACTAAAAAATGTCAGTCTCTCGCACTGATTGTTAATTTGATGGCCCTTGTTACTTGAAAAGTAAAATCTCACCTCAAAAAGAAATTATTGAATACATGAGCTTCCATTTGATAGAATCATCTGTCTTGAAAGTAACAAAAGTGAAGTTTTCCTCATTAATCTGGAAAATAAGGCATTTTAAGAAGCAATTTTTAGTGTCGGTGTCACCGATTGCAAAGCCAATTCCCCAGTTCACCCCATTTTTAATTGAAGCTGGTCTCCCAAAAACAATCTAAGCCAACACTGCTCAACAATACCAAGTCCTAAAACCAGCAGTTCAACTGCTTGCTGACTAGGAACATTATCAACAGAGTGGGTCATTGCCTGCATGCAAACAGCACAAACAAACTGCATAAGAGTGCAAAAACACATCAAACTTTACAACAACCCCACTCCCCTGGAATTTAACCAGGCTACCCCAAATGCATACCAGACGATAGCCCCTTGTCTGTGCAACAATATAGCACCCAGCCAGACACAACCCCTCCTTAATTTGAGGGAGACATTGAGCTTTGAAAGACAGGGGTAAGCCCAGGTACAAAACCCAGCGAATCTGCACTCTAGCACAAAGCATAGTCTTTACAACAACCCCACCCCCCTGGAATTTAACCAGGCTACCCCAAATGCATACCACATGATAGCCCCATATCTGTGCAACAACATGACATTTAGTTTGACGGAAGCCCCCCTCAAAAAATATTATCTGGGCCAACGGGGGCAACAGCCCGTCCCTACGGGACGGACTGTTGCCCCCCTCGTGCAAGTTTTCTGGAATTTGCACTGATTTCTGTCACTTCCAGGAAGTTATTTGAAGCCCATGGTTAAGAGGTGAGGGTGGTTAGTCCTGAAGAGCGAGATTGTTATTTTTACACTAAAAGTATCAGGGCTTTAAGCAAATTAAGTTTTGAAAGATTGCCTGCAATGTGCTGGACTTGACTTAAGATTTCAGGCAACCCGGTTTTCAAAACTCCAGCTAGATATATGTATTATGTTTTTAACAGGTGATATTTGAAGGCGTAGTTGGAAGCAGTCATCTTGACGCTGGTGACATAGCAATTGACGACTTCTCCTTGACAGCAGACACAGAAGCGTCTTGTGACGGTAAGAATTTTGACTGAAGGAGCACTGGGACGTTATTCGAAAAAATTAAAACGTCGCAACAAACAGAAATTTGCAAGGGTATGATGGAAGAAAAAAAGTTGAAGAAATGATGGAGTTTTGTCAAGAACAACACTTATGCTTGCATGGAATTTGTTTGCAGTTAATTCTAACAGTTATATATTCTACGAGAACGCACGGTAATTCAAGCAAGAGACCAAACTTTCTAATCATTTATCGGTGATACGAAACACCTTTAGGTGAAACCGTAGTTGACCTGATAAACGCACGGGGAGTTTATTTAATTTTAGGGGTCCAAAAAGGGGCGTTTAAAAGACAGGAAGCGTTTAAAAGAGAGAGAGCCGTTTATTCTCAAAAGTGCAATAATAAGTTCGAAAAAATAATATACTTTCGGCAAAAATATCAAGAGAGTTTTAGAATACCGGAATATCCACTCCATCAATTAATACGTCTAGGCCGTGTATAGAGACACATATCACTCTTTCAATTCAGAATCCTCGCTCAGGGTTATTGTGTTGCCATCGTTATAAGTCTATCCTTACTTTCAACTTGATATTGAACAAGATGAAGTACGCAAAGCATTGTTAATCAAGCAAGAAACTGAATGAATTGGATTATTTTTTTCCTTTTTGCTAATTCCTAGTATTTTGGAGTAATTCTTATAGGGGGCGTCTATTATTTTAGACAGGGGGCGTTTACTAGACAGGGGCGTCTAATACAACTTTAACGGCGTAGAGGGGGCGTTTATTCCTCACGAGGCGTGTGCTAACTTTTTATATTATTTTTTTACGCACAATGTAATGTCTAGCTTGTTTTAAATAATTATTTTCCTTTCTCTCTTTCTTTCATTTAGCCGAATTACCTAAAACATGTAGTGAAATAAAATACAACAACGCAAAAGCCCCAAGTGGCAATTATGTTATCGATCCCGATGGAGTTGGGGGCTACAAGTCTTTTGCTGTTCACTGCGACATGACAGACAAGAATGAAGTTGGCGTAACAGTTGTCGGTCACGACAGTGAAGGCAGAACTCTGGTTAACGGCTATGAAAGAAAAGGAAGCTACGTACGTGATGTCCATTACGAAGGGTCAGGGCTAACTAGCAACCCACAATTGTTTGGCCTTCTGAATGTCTCTGCACATTGTGAGCAATTTATCAAGTATGAATGCTATCACGCAGTCCTTCTGTATAATGGTAATCCATATAGCTGGTGGGTATCGCGTGACTCCAAGAAAATGACCTACTGGGGTGGAGCCAGCCCAGCTGACTCCTACAAGTGCGCATGCGGGGTGACCAATACATGTGCAGACAGCAGCGGTGGATGCAACTGTGATAAAAATGATAAAGCCTGGCGTGAGGACAGCGGTCTTCTAACTCAAAAGAGTGACCTGGACCTGCCAGTTTTACAGTTAAGATTTGGAGATACAGGAATTGATTATGAGAGAGGTTATCATACCCTTGGGAAACTCAAGTGTTACGGAATAGCTTCTGTGCATTGAAATTTAATACCAAAAAAAACACGAGTAAACGTGTTTGTTGTCAGTTGACTTGCACCCAGTGTGGGCGGGTTTGAGATCAGCCTCATCTCCAGAGATTTCCTAATCCTGAAGACAAGGTTGAGATCTGTTCTCATGCAGGGCTTCAGGAGCTTACACAAGGCTGATGACTTTTTAAAGGATTTTTAATTTAAAAAATTACCCTAATGTTAACGCAGCAAGAGATCGAAAGAGGTTGTTCCATATGTTTCATTTTCAATTATATATATTCTTCTTTGCATAGCAGGCTTTAGCTAATTTTAAAACAAAATGTAAGTAGTTTTCCATCTATGAACGTAGAGACTGCAGTTGCCTGAGAATTGGTTTTGACTGTTATTATTGCATTGCAATTGTAAACACATTAGCTGAAGCGTGTCATTAATTTTAATGATAGCGATTTTTATAAGTAATGGTATCAGAACTAAGTGGAGTACAATTCAGGGACTATCGGGCGAGTAATTTAAGGCCGATTTGAAATTACGAGCACGATTGAACCCTGCATTTTACGACAAGAATTCTTATTGCCAAAGAGCAGCCGTGAGCGAAAGTTCCAAAGCAGTTGTTCTCGAAGCGAAGTAACATAAGGTAGTGTAAGGTAACTTTTATGCCGTAATGCAGATAAGAGAATGCATTGTTTTCGAGTGTTGAAATCACAGGCGGCCCAAACTCACGTTACGAGGAAATGGAGTAAAGGAAATTACACACCATAGGTGACGACGCGTGACCTTTGTGCTGAACGAAGCGCCGGTGTCAAGTTACAAGGGACCGTTGAAAATAAGAGAAATAAAATACTGAGATCTGCGAACGCTAAATAACGTCTTGTGAAGGGAGTAACAGTGGTTATGCAATAAAGCCAAAAAATCCTGTAAGACAACAAGCAGACACCAAAACACAGTGGAATACATCACAGACAGGTAAGTCTTTTTTACTCATTTCATTGATGGAAAATTAGGTTTAACGTTATTAAGTGTTCGCCGATCTCAGTATTTTATTTCTCGTACAAAGTCTCTTATTTTCAACGGTCGCCTACTATAACGCGACACCGTCCGTCCAGCACAGGTCACGCGTCACCTATGGTATGTACTAAATTATCCATAACGTGAGTTTGGGCAGCCTGTGTTGAAATGTGAAATGTGAATTGATCTGATTTACTAAACCGAGGCCACTTGGTTCTAAACTAGGTTAAGCTAATCCAGCGCTACTGCCGATTTTCAATTCTGTTTTAAGACTTAATGATGAAGACTCCTGTAAATTCGTTCTCTCCTAAATCTTAACTCAGGGGCACCCAGCGTCAATTTTTGGAAAATATCTGTTCGGAAGACGATTTGAGATCCAGAATTTTCGGAACACTTGTCGTAAAATTGGTATAAAATTTTATAATTGCCCATTTTTAACGGATTTTTACCCTAAACACCTAGATTTTTCGGGAGCCTTTTTCTGGCTGCAATTTTCGAAAAGGTAAGTTTTGGTCCCTATAATTTTCGGATCACTAGAATTTCAGCTAGCAAACCGGAACAGATAAAAAATTTTTAGGGGATAAAAATTTTCCTATACCGTTTAAATACTAAAATACGTTCAACAATGCTATGTTTAAGTGGTTTTGAACTATAATCTCGTTGGTTGCCCCTGCTTAACTTAGGCTGCTCTTGTACGACTACGATTGCAACTAATTGCCAAATTCCACGTGTTATGGAGGACGTACACAGGCGACGACAATTGGAGAAGGACTCTTAATCCTCTTCAATACTAACAACCGTGCTAATTTTCTGGGCCCACTTCAGTCGAAGACCGATTAGCGCTAACCCAGGGTTAATTTCTAATCCGCGTTTCTTTTCCTTTTGTTCAAAAGCATTTAGCCTTGCTACAAGTCCACCTCATGAGTTTCTTAGCGAGCGGACCGAGCTTTATTTTAGGCCGCGAAGCGGCCAAGCAAGCGACGAAGTCACGAGAGGACAAAGGACTTTTTTGAAAGTCTAAAAAGCATTTTCCGGGATAGTTTCCTCAGTTTATTCTTTTTAGAGCTTTTTATTCTTTTTTGGGTTCGCTTAACCCACCTTTCAACAACCCCGCCCTGGTTAAGGAAAAAAAAAATTGGGAAAATGAAACTTTCCGTTGAGTCTATTTTCTTAGACTAGGCTGAATCCTTGAAGTTTCCCTAATACCATAAGACAGCCAAAATATAGTCATATGTGCATTGGCGGGTAATTAGGGCTGAGAAGTGGAAAATTACTCATTCAAAATAATAGTTTAAAGAGGTAAATATAGTTAAGGTGTTAGAGTTCCTTCTTAAAGCCATTAGCCCAGAAAAGCCTTTGCAAAACGTTATTTGGTCTTTCATCACACAGGGTGCCAGAGGTTTTTTTCCCATTGGAACCCACGAAAGCGAGTAGCCAAGCTGCGAGAAAAAAATTCTCTCTCGCCGACCAGGCTCCGGTTGTTCAAACGATGGATTGCGCTATCCACCGGATAAATCACTATCCAGTGGATAAGGATTAGGGAAACTGATTGCGTTATCCACTAGATAGAGATTTAACCAGTGGATAGCTTTATCCACGTTTTGAACAACTGGGCCAGCACTTTAGCACTTTGCACAAAGGAAAAATAGCGCCGCTAATTTTCCTTCGTCCCTTCCCATGAGACCCCGCGCGCGCCTTAACCTAATCCCCAATCTTCTCTCACCCCCAAAACACATAAATAGCGCTGGGTACGAGTCTGAGATATAACTATGACAAAGGACGGTTTGTTTGTTTGTTTGTTTTTTAATGACCCTGAGGCACCATCGCTTAACTGACGGACAAACAAAGGAGTACCGCGACGTTAATGACTTATCAGGTCATGCAGTTATTCATTGGTCAAACCATTTACATGGTTACAATATGAAATGAGAAATGCCAAAGTATAAAGCAAGTCAAGTGCGGAACAATGTTATTTTAGTCACAATGATAGCGTTACAGGTATTTCAGCCATTCTATATCTAATACGGATTTTGCAAAGCATTAAAACAATAGTTAAATATGTGATCCCTAGATTCTTATTTAAACCTCTCCCTTTATAATTTACACTACTGACAGTAATAAATACAATCGTTTACGAAAAATTCGCCTTGCACTAAAAACAACTTCGGTGAAATCCAACATAACGGTTGATCTTCAGCTATCTTCTCAGTTAGTGGCTAACTTTTAAGGCTCGTCATTCAGTTAAAACCTTAATCACTGTTAATAGCTGTACGTTAATAGCTCTATACTTCTTTGATCGCATACGCTAATTGCTGGAAATCCTACTCAGTCCAGCTCTTTTTTTCTGCGTGAAAGATTAGTCTATAAATAGCCTAGTAAAAATCTTAACACGTTATAACGGAGATTTACATTCCTGGATGATGGGCTCCTGATTAGATCTGGAGGGCCTTACTGTTACACTTTTTTTTTTTTTTTACAGTTAAAGCTCTTTTTATGTTTGTTATAATTCTTTCAGTATTTTCTTAGCTTAGTATCTAAGTCAATAAGTATGCATTTACTGTTTATACTCGTTCCGTCTTAAACTGTCCGATTGTTGGGGATGCTCCTTCTTCTCCATATCAATCAGCACTAGCTTCAGGTGGCACGTTGTAATACGGATGATATTCATTGTGTTTGTTTACATTCAAATACGGTGCATCCCTTTCCATTATCGCCTCCAGTTTTTCGATCAAACGGTAGAAACTGGGACGAATGTAAGGGTCTTCGTTCCAACAGTCAGTAATCAGCTCATATCTGTTATGAATGGAGAAAAAAAAGAACCATTCAACGCTTAGTAGAGCTCCAGTCAATTATTAGACAGTGTCAATAGACCTCTTTATAGCTTGTATGTTTTGGTTTCCCAGAAGAGGTCCCAGGGGAATTTGACCGTTAGACATGACCTGTATTGGGAAAACAACACATTCAAGCGAAAGAGGTCTATTGGAATGAAAGAAATTTTTTTAGTAGGATATATAGGCTTCTTAGCCTCATGAGTTTACAGGGAGGCTCCACAGTGAGGCCCAATCCTTTTTATACAGCATTTTTG
The DNA here is from genome assembly GCF_958299795.1 of Porites lutea. Lineage (NCBI taxonomy): Eukaryota > Metazoa > Cnidaria > Anthozoa > Scleractinia > Poritidae > Porites > Porites lutea. The sequence continues at coordinate 7,429,819 of NC_133210.1, forward strand.
ACAGAACAGGTACCTCTTTCGTATACATTCCTTTCTTGCCTACCCTGAAAAATAGTACGACTTCTTTACTTTTTAAGCCATTAAGCCCTTAACATCAAGCATACAATACAGGTACATCTGTTTAAAATATCTTTTAAAGTAAATTACCGAAGTTACAAAATTTCCTACCATTTCAAACATTTTAGCTCGTGAAATTCCTCCCTTTCCATACTGACATGTGGCCTAAAAAGATACTCCTTTTGGGTGAAGATTCCACGTAAAGCCCATTAAAATGGGCTCTTGGAACGTTTGGGTTATCACGTGATTCCCCATTCCTTTATCCAGCCATTATTATGTAAAGCTCTGCCCCGAGGTCCAACCCCTTATCATTTTGAGCATCATTTTTGACAGAAAAGAACTTCAACTTTATCCCTTTTAATTGCTGAAAAATTCACTTCCTTTTAAATATGAATAAATAACAAATTAGAACATTTTCTCGACTTTTTCACAGCCAAAAAATCTTATCTGGTACTCTTAAGTCATTTTACAGACCGAAATGACAGATTTCCCTACCCTTTCATACACTTCGACTAGCAAAATTCCTACACCAGAAGACTGAGAGAGGTACCCCTTTTGGGGGGTGCCTCCCCAGTACAAGTAGTACTTCCCCCGGCCCCAGGAAAGAGATTAACCTAGTCACTAATAATAATGCCTTTATTGACCATAAAGCTAATGGACTGAGGGTTTCCTTTTTGTTTAAAGAGTGAGGATCCCATCAAAAGTTTTCCCCTGCCGTCCGTCTGGTCAGTATTTAATATGATCAAAGAAGGTGTTAAAATATTTGACGAATTCGTATGCTGCACCGTTCGGTGTGAAATGTAACTGAGCAGACGCACAGAAAAATCGAATCTGTTTGTTAAATCTAAGACCACTCTAATCAAGAAACGTACACGTCTTCGGAGCACATGTCAGGCTTTTCCATGCGATAACCAGTATCGAGCAGTCGATACAACTCTGAGTTGGTCAGCGTGGGGTATGGTACGCCTCCTGACGATTGCGAGAAAGAAAACAAATGATTACATATCAGCAACTGAATACATGCAATTTTCCATTATATAGATTTCTATTAAAGATGCCTCAGTCGATTGTCACTTCTGCTCATATAAACTCAATAAGGCCATTTTGCAAAAACGGTTGATTGAATGGAGGTCTGATATATTGCCAATGCAGTAAAATGTGTAATGAAAGAAGGCAGGGTGATAAACAATAAGGCTTCTCGTTTCCAGTCATCAAATGCTCGCAAATTTTTAAATTTGACATTATTAAAATATGTATTGTCACATACGGTTATCATCTAGGAGATCTACTCAGAGCACTTAATTAACACAGAGCCCTTAATTAAAACAGAGCCCAGATCAAACAAGAAAATTCAAACTTGCCGCAAATGAAGCATTATAAAACATTGTTTTCGCCCTTCCTGGTAGCAGTAACCTTGATAACAATCGTAACAGTTATAAGCCACATCCCACCATGGCAAAACGGGGAAGGTGGGTTAAGGCACGGTTCCCTTAATTCCCTTGGAGAGCTCAAAACTTTGCATTGTAAAACCATTATCCTGCGGGTCGTGTATGAGTTTTTCAACATTTTGACATCATTTCTACGGTCTATAAGAGTCATAGACCATGAAAAATGTTTTTTTGATTTGTCAGTCGTCACCTCAAATTTAACATAACAACTATAAACTACAAAATTACTGTCCACTCACCCAAGGTAGCCATTTCCCAAAGAACAACACCAAAAGACCAACTATGAGAAAAACCAAAGAGGTTATAAATATGTACAGATTCACGGCATTTAGATTGTTTACTGCCCACGAAGGAGCCCAAAAATGCGTGTACTCTTGAGTTTTGGATGTAATTGGACAACTGTTAAGGACTGGAAGGATCCGTTTTTAGCAGCTATATATTTCGACAGAGATGCCTTCAATACTATGATTCCATATTTGGGCAAACAATTTTCCGTGCTTCTAATTGGACGGCTAAAAACCCTAGCATGCTTATAAAAAAATAAGGGGATTTAGGTGCTTCAGAGTTATATGCTTCTGTAATTTTTGACGGCAACTACAATTTTGAGAAGTGATTCAGTAGAAAAGTTTCAGTAGTTCCCTTGTCAAGGGAGCGGGAAAACTCATCACTCACACATCACTTTTGGTCGTGTAAACCCCTTGATAAAGTGATTCTGGGGCCATCCACTTTACAGGAAGTTTTCTGGACTTCGCTGAGCAGTTCACATCTTCATAGATTTGTCTCATCAACCCAAAGTCTGACACTTTGATCTGGTTGTCATGGCCAACAAGAACATTACGGGCAGCAAGGTCTCTGTGAACAAGATTGTTTTCTGCGAGATGATTCTAATGACAAATAAGCAACGAAAAAACGATTAAAATGATCTCAAAACATAATAACGGGGGTACGCCGAACACTAAGTAGTTAAGTATAAATGAAAAGATACAAATGAAAAGTAAATATCGACACTGATCTGATCCAAATATTTACGTTTAGATGCATAACGAAACGAATTTAGCCAAAACTGGGTCGACCAAAAAGAAATTCCATATAAGCCATTTTAATGTACTCATATCTAGAAAAACAGCCAATATATTTATCCCATCTATTTCATGTTTATAAAATATGGACTTCTGAATTCTTCTTCCCAAGTTATACTCAGAATCAGAATCCCAGCAACATTATCCAGATCTAGAAAACAAAGATAATTACCATTCCTTTAGCTATTTGCCAGGCAAATGAAAACAGTTGTTTGGTAGAAAAGTTCTCCTCTACGTCACAAGAATCCTCGTCCGACTCCTCTAGGTTTTCAATTGAAAGTGGCATTGCAGAGGCTTGATTATTTCCTAGTGATGCCGATCGCCTGGTTAGAAGTTCTTTGTCAGTTACTTTGAATTCCTCATCCTAATTAAATTGATAAAAAAAAAAAAACTATCAAATTTTTGGTTTAGCCTGAAACAGCACAGCTTTCAAGTAATTACTTTCCTTGTTAGTAAATAAGTAACTAAAGGATAAAAATATAAAAATAACATAATTTTCTTAAGCCAGACAGGAGCCACGGAATATACAAGTATTATCTATTGAAAGCAACTTCAAATTGACCAGTTCAGAGCTAGATAAAATTTACTTTGGGTCCAGGGTACTGTTTTCAAGTCTAGGATGAAAATCCACGCCAACAGTTTGATGTTTACCCAGAAAGCCGCGGTCACCTGCTGATACACGTCCTACTGACTAAAAACAACAAACACACCATTTTACTAGACGATTCGTTATATCAACCATCGTCACAAGCCCGCAACTGAAAATAGCTCAAGAGAATGAAAACAAGACGCTGAAACGTAAATCCAAGATAGCACAGAAAAGGTACACCATCGACGAAACACATTAGTGGCACAGGAACACGAAGATCACGTTGTGTCCTTCTAACGTGAAACGTAAGCAAAATAAGGCGCCCTAGAGGCAAATTCTTCTTTATTAGTGAATAATTAATTATGGTGTTTTTGTTTTCGTCTTACATCTACTTCAGTGGAAGTCGATGGAATCACTTCAAGAAAGGCATCTTTGTTGCTTTGTTGCGGAGACACTGCAATGTCTTCTTGGTCTTGGTGTATAGACTGTTGATCCTCCTTAACTTCATACTCATCAGCCAAACTTTGCTAAATGATTAAAGAAAATGGCGATGACATTTACCCGTATAAAAAATGTAACGCTATTGCTGGTTTTCACTGTCACGCAATTAAAAATAAAAATCAAAACCGTTTAATAGATAAAGTCTAGAATCTGGGAAATGAAAGAAGGTAAATATACAAAGGCCCTCGCCAAGATTCAGGTCGGTGCAATTTTTCATGCGCGAGAAATTTTCGAGAATTTTTTTTACCTACATTGTTGGTGCCCATCCGGATGGTCACTAACCTGGCGGCCGGAAACCAACAGAAACATGTGTCACGGAGTTGTGCTACTGAAGGGTGAATTCATCTCTTGAGGAACTCAATTAACATTGACATTAATACAATGACCATTCAGATAGCAAAATCCCCCAACATAGTCAATTTTTCAGCCTTCATGGCAGCTCTCTTACCCTGGGTACCAGAGGCTTTTCTCTCGTACGGCTGAAATTTTCGGTGTTGGCCGAAGGCCGACAAACCGGAATCCGCGCTAGAAAAGTCTCTGGCACCCAGGGTACAGCTCTCTTGTCCGCCATGTAAATAGCCTACGAGGAAGCTCTCTAGGGTGCTCTGGCGGCTGGGCGGGAAAAGGAAAGAGAGCTTGCAGCTACGTCTCTGGAAAATGAATAAGTCGATGCGAAATGCTTATTGGCGTAGATGACATTAGTAATGATGCCATTACCCTTGGCACGTGTTTTTCCATGTTTGTTTACAATTGCGTTCGTTTCCGCTTCGCGCTGATTTGCGAAAATCTGACAGCTCAGTCAACGGGGAGCCACAGGCGAATTGGAGGTAGAATTCAAATTCCAGAGACGTAGTTGCAAGCAGGCTCCTTTCTTTTCCCGCCCCGCCCCCAGAGCGCCTCGGAGAGCTTGCTCGCAGTAGCTACCATTTAAATGCCGCGTTACACAAAAGCTTAGAAATTTAAGCGTACTGTATCACAAAACGAAGAACTTCTTTCGCAATGAAAATTTTTCTGAATATTGGTTTTTAGCGGCGCTAATAATTCATGAAAGTAAGAACTCAGGAGGATCGATAATTCTTTCCTTTATGTTTTTGATGACGTAATGTGTAAACCAGCAATATTTAAATGTGTGACGCAATCTCGTCTATAACTCAATAATGAAAACATGGAGTCAACTGAGGTTAGACAGACTACTGAGCTGATATTTCTATTTGTGACCCCAATTGCGATACGCTTGAAACCACATGCAAACCTTCATAAAATGTCACGCATAAATGATTCTCACTCTTGAGCTTGGGGTACCTATGCAAAAACGATGAAATTTCACGGGCACAAGAACAAGACTTCAGTACAAGAATTAAGAGGGCAAAAAAGTTTTAACGTTCGCAAACCAAAATGTTCCACTTCTTAGTCACGGTCGCTTGTAACGCGCTATTTTTCCACTTCAAGGTCACGTTTAACGTTACCCAACGAACGTACAGAAGAGGGATGTTATATCACACCCTTCGTTACGTGAGAAAAGGAAACTTGTAAGGCTTAGGCCCCGTCCACACGAATCCACATATTTTTGAAACCGCACGCTTTTTAATATGAATCGGCCTCCCATCTACACGAAAACGGTAAATCCGCTCACCGAGACCGCATTGAGACCCCTCTACAGAGTGGAATTTTTTGTTAATTCGTCGGGTTTGGCGAGTTCGTAAAGACGACTGAAACCGGATATTTTTAAATCAGCTACGTCATAACTCAGGTCCAGGCTTAAATGGGAACTTGAAAATTTAAAGTAGAGGCCAACAACCCTCTGTCTACTTTCGCTCCAGACGAATGAATCGGCCTTTACCTAGTTATTTCTCTTTGACATTCCCACTTGAGAAGTGTATGAAATGTTACCCTAAAGCACTGGAAGTGGGAAGGATATACGGCCAGTGAAATCACACCGCTGGCCCGAGTGCAGTTGCAATTGCAAACTGCAGTAGCGTATTCGTGTGGATGCGTGAATTTATGTTGACGCAAAAATGAAGTATTCGGTTTCGCCGATGCGTGAATTTATGTTGACGCAAAAATGAAGTATTCGGTTTCGCCGCATCCGGATTCGTGTGGTTGTGGCCTTAGACACTTCCTTCTTACATCAGACAGATCGTGAGTGGCCGAAGCCATGTCCTGTGCAACGTCATCCTGGCGCAATGAAGCCATTTCCATAGTCACTTGTGTCTTCTTTTCGTTTGCGTTAGTCGAAACTTTGCTTTCCCATCCTCCCTGTGCGTGAAGGGAAGACAGATTAATCCTCCCGTCCTTTCGATGAAAAGGTTTTTCAGGAAGAACATGACTAAAAGCGGTTGTTTCTTGCTGTTTCGGATGGGTGCAATCAGCAAATGACGTAATACAAAGATTGACAACAACACCATAAAACATCTTAAAGCAGTCATGCTTGTTGAGCCTCAATTTAAGTACCCAGAATCTCAGCAAAAACGGGACCGTGCCACTGGGAAGAAAGTTTTCCCCGGTTTTTGAAAGGTGCGCGAAAGTAATATTTAAATTAGGGACTGGTCATTATTTATCGCCTGGGGGGGAGGATTTGGGGCTAAACAAGGTGAAATTTACCCGATCCCCCCTTTGAATGTTACTTCACTGAAGTGGTCAGGCCCCGCTAATAACTTCTGATGTTTTTCGCGATTCCCCCCCCCCCGTCCCCTCCATGTCTTCATTTTCCAAGCAAATTTGAGTGGTCCCCCCTCTGAATCCTTCCAAAGTTTTCAGTGATCCCCCCTTTTGGGTTCTCAGTTACAACTGATGCCCCCTTTTGTTCTCCCAAAAATCAAGTGATCCCCCCTAAAATTGTCCGCCCCCCCCCCCCCCCCCCCACACACACACCCCCCTTGGCGATAAATAATGACCGTTCCCTTAGATCACAAAATATACATGTACATTCATTTTCTATAACTGCAAAGATTTATCGAATGCACGCGTGGGTGCTTCGATTGATCGTATTCTGGTATAGGCGTGACCCAGAAAGATTGCTCTAAGGACCTTTCATCGCCACCAGTAATAAAGCTACATTAACATACAACTGAAAATTCTTTACATCAGACAGATCATGGGTTGTGTTGTGGATGGGGTCAATGGCTCAGCAAGTGATTCCTAGAGTTTTTGCGTTAGATTATTTTGGAGCACGGTAAAATAGAATAATTTAAAGAAAGATATATCGAATTTTTCTTTCGCGGAAAATTGCTGCTTAATTCATAGCAAGCTTCCTCATTGTCTGCATGCCTTATCCTCGTTCAATATCATTAAATTTAAGGGGAAAAAAAGACGTTGTTAAGTATTTCTTTTCTACAAGATGGCCTTGAAAAGTCGACGCCACATCCTGTCGGACATTATCATTGCTTTCTTTTGATAACGATAAATAAATTTAAGAAAAATAAAATGAAATATTTAAGTATTTCCTTCATACATGATGGCCTTGAAGAGTGGACGCCAGGTACTGTCGGACCTCATCATTAATGCTTTTTTCTGACAACGAAGTCAATTCCATGTTCTTGTTCGTCTGCTGCTCCTGCTTTGTCCGATCTTTAGCAGGTTTACTTTCCTATGTAAAAAACAAAACAAAACAAAACAAAAACCGTAATTTATTGGTCCAGTACTGGCCATTTTCTCCGTTTAACCATTAACATTCTTTATTATAATATCAGTCGTGGAATCTTGTATTCTATCCGTTCAAGTATACCTCAAATTTCCACTCTGTTGCTACTTTATGCAATTGTCATTTAGAATTTCGGTGAATTAAAGACTAAAGATCAACAACAACCAGATGATCTACAGCTGCCAGGACAAAAAGATATAGGAGGATTTTAAAATCTAGGTAAAACGTACTTACTCTAAATAAATAAATTTGACGATTAACTCATGATTACGTTTTGTGGTATAAAAAACACTTGTGAAGGCACAACCACAACGACAAACCAGTGAGGGTCAGCCGGATCTTTAGTAGGCCTGATCAGTAAAATCTTCAATACCAAATTTAGTTTTGTAGTAAGCCTACTTGATCCCCAAACCTCTCTCTGATTTTTCGAAACGTCTTTATAGTTCACTAATTCTTTCATAAATAGGCGCTTCTCTGTTCCCGGATCATTAAATAAAGAGACAACTTTTGCATATTACACCTGACTAGCGCAATCCATGAAAAACTGATATCAGAAAATCAATTGTCAGCGCTATCGTTTTTAACTATTTTAACGATATTATCGATTGCCTCCCAGGTTCAAAATCCAATGATCTATTATTTTACAGCAAATTATATTAGCAATGTGCAGATGTTTTTTGTTTTAAATGACGATTTTCTCACATCTTTTTCATGTTTTATGGTCATGTTACTTCTCTTTCCATTTAGTTGCGGAGTTCATTATCTACTTTGTTTTGCATATTTACAGAGCGATTTAAATGATTCTTTCCAATATGCTTTTTGAAGAAGCAATTTAAGGGTCTTGCTAAAAAACTGTACACTGAACAGTATCCTCACCACTTGAACTATACATTGTAGGGTTCAACTTGAACAGTTTCCAGTGCAAGCAAGCTGAATCAGTTGCTTATGACTTTTTTTTATCCTGTCGATTGGCCGAAAATGTTTTGTTAGAATATTGAGTGTAATTTGTGAAATAAATTGGCGCTACAAATTTAACCGTCCATAGCCACATAAATAATGTACGTATGTTCGGAAACAACGTTCTTTGCTAATGTTAACCGAATTAAGTAAAAGCCGATTAAAATCGACAACTTCGATAAAAATCGATTAAAGTCGGTAATTATCGATTAGCAACAACTTTTTCCTCTATCGATTTTTATCGATTTTCAATTTAATTAATCGCTCTTTATCGAGAGTTATCCATCATTATCGATTATCGACTCTATCGATTGCACTAGTCAGGATTACACGAGAATATATAGTAGAAATGAACGTCATCTAAAATCTTTTAGCCCTCCTGGCTGACATGTTTCATACTTCGTCACCGAGATGATAAGAAGTCGACGCTGTGTCCTCGCTGGTATCTTGTAGTAATGGGGCTATTTCCATACTCGATTGAATTTTCTCCGCTTGCTTTATCTGTTTCTTAGCAAGTTTGCTGACCTGTGTGGAAATGAATAAATTAAGGAATCTAAGGGATATGCAAAAAGTCTTGCTAAGATTCAGGTCTGTGCGGGTTTTTCGTTTGCGAGGTATTCGGAGAAATGTGTTACCCAAATTTATAGAACTTGGTTTTGAAACGCCAGCCATGTTGGCGTCCCTCTGAGGAACACAGATATGGCGGCCGGAAACTAACAGAAACATTGCCATAAAGCGAGTACTCATCTCTAGAGAGCTCATAAACATTAAACTTAATACTTATTCAAAAAACAAGGACTGTTCAGGTAGCAAAATCTAAAAAAAAGATATGTCACTGTTTAAACTACAGTTACGTGACAACTTTTGTTGCCCATTATTGTCGCGTCACGCAATATATTAGAATACTCAAACGTGTTCTGTCACAAAATGAAAAACCCTTTCGAACTGAGACTTTGTAGAAATACACGTGTTCAGTTGCTCTAATAGTTCACTAAATTGAAACTCAGAAGGATAAATAATTCCTTATTTTGAATTATGATTACGTTACGTGCAAACCATTCAACAACAATCTACCCTGGGTACCAGAGGTTTTTCTCGCGTGCGGCGGGAATTTTCGGCCGTAGGCCGAAGCCACGAGCGGCGAAGCCGCGAGAAAAACCTCTGGCGCGGAGCGGTGCTTTTTACCGTCCCCGTTGACCTTTGCGCTTTTTTATCGGATTACATTTACACCAATCAGATTGAAAGTGTCCAACTGTGATCATGTGGGCCGGCACGTGAAGAAGTGATCAAAGACCCACATTATCCTTAGCAAAACAAGTTCGAGTTTAAAATTCATTGCTTTAAGAGCAATCATGACTGGGTCACATCGCAGTTCTCCATAGTTGATTTAGCTTCAGTTTAAGCTGCAATCCATTCTTCGAGATCTGGATCTGAAAATCACTATCCGTGAGAATTTAACATCTTGCTAAAAACGCTAACGAGCTGGTCCCAGCGTGACAAAACATTGCAGGAAACCGTCACTTTCACGGACAAAAAGAAAATCGCTTATAATTATTCAGATCCAGGAGGCACTTTGGAGAAATTAAACAACCTAAAACCCTTATTTAGCCGCATTGAAGAGCTTAACATTTCAAAAGAGGTCAAAGAAAATGCTCTTGCATCAGAAGGCAAATCATATGCCGACCAGACACAATAACCGCAGAAAATCAATATGCATGTCACGACCTCTCAGTATGAAACAATCGGCAAAAATCAAATTTGCTCAGTCAAAACGTTTTTCTCCAGAGCATAATCTACCCATCACGGAAAAAATTCATTGGAACAAGCAGCATTTTGGCATGAGGTAAAAGTCGTGTGTTGCCTTCTGACCCCCCTTTTATACTAAAAATACATGTTTTGTTTTTATATTCCTAATCCATCAATACAAACTATTTCAAAACATGTTGTAATCGTTTGAAATAGGAAATTAGTAAATCTTAAACCGTGTTGCTACAAAAGCTGAATTGGTGATAAAAGCTTAATTGCGTTGAATAAAATTAAACACTCCACTTGCTTGCTCATAGCTTTTAACTTGTCCTTCTAGTGCATTGCTTATCATGCTCCTCCAAAACTTTCCAAAGCCAACACACAACACAACATCAACACTTCTTAAGTTGGAAATATTCTTTCACGTGCTGGTCTATTCTTGTCAACCAATTGTAGAGTCTGTTAGATTGAAGGTCCCTCAGGTGGTCGTTAGTAGCGAATCAGCAGTCTTGTCCAAAATCTGGACCAACTGATTTAACCGTGCTAACGATTGGATCGGCGCCATCAAAGCAATAGCGCTCTGCTCCAGAGGCTTTTCGCGCGGGTCACTACAAAGACTTGACAGAAACCGGAAACCGCGCTAGAAAAGTCTCTGGCACCCAGGGTAACAACAATCGGATGGGTAGGTTAGATAGCTAGGACAACCAGACATAAAACAAACAAGCACTCTGGGCACGGTTCCTGAAAGGCCGATTAGCGCTAATCCAGGGTTAAGATTTTGTTCCACATTTTGTATTTACCTTCCTATGCATTTATTAGAGAAACATTTTGTGTAAATCATTACTGTGTCTCAGAGTAAAAGCTCAACAGTATTTTGTAAGCTTAAGTTACATTCTCTTACCCGTGTGGAATACCTCCATGGAATTCCATGGACTGGAAATCTATGGAAATCTATGGAAATCCATGGAATTCCATGGAAATCGATGGAATTCCATGGAACTTCCATGGGGTATCCATGGAGTATCCACGGAGTTCCATGGAATGCCATGGAGGTCCATGGAGTAACCATGGAGTTCCATGGAATGTCATGGAGTTCCATGGAGTTCCTTGAAGTATTGATGGAGTTCCTTGGAGGTCCATGGAATTCCATAGAATATCGTAGAGTTCCATGGAATGCCATGGGGTTCCCTGAAGTACCGATGGAGTTCCATGGAATGCCATAGCATGTCCATGGAGTTCGATAGAATACCATGCAGTTTGTATATATGAGAAAATCCATAGAAATTCAGAAATCAAGCAACTCATCAACTTGTCAACCACATGTTCAAGTCTGCACTTTTTATCGGATAGAAAAATAGGAAACATTTGGAAGCTTTCTAAAAGCAAAATTAAGTGCGTTTAGTGTAAATTACACAGACAAAGCAAAAGTATTGTTCACCGATGCTGAAAGTCCCCGTGTAAGAAATTTTATTGCTAACTATAAAGAGGAATGTTTTGTGTGCTTAATGAAAAAATGATCCTGTTAAAAAAATAAATATAGAAATTGTTTTTAGTAGGGCTGTCTGCCATTTATCTTTTAAAATCAGTGATGCATTTAAAATACGAGAAGATCACTGTTATTAACAACATGCAGTTGCTTCATTGTATTGACATAGGACCCGTACACCGACGTGTATTTGCTATGACTGGATCAAGTCTCTACTTGAAATTTATATGAAATTTCTAAGTCTCTTGAAATTTCTGATCAACAAATTTCCACGAAAGTGTAAGTCTCTTCAACCACTGTTCCATTTTTAAGGAAAAAATTTCAGCGGCAAATTTTGAAAAGAAGAGAAATTCGATGTGGCAAGATTGACAACCAATCCCGGGGCGTAGAATCCATAGTTCGTACAGTATGTTGCCCAGTATCCGGACGGTACCAGTATCCGGACACTTAAAACAAAAACTCAATTTTTGAGGCGCCCTTTTCAGCTATCGGTAAACGAAGTATTTCGAATGAAAGGTTTTGGCGAGTAGAAAGCTTGCGAAACAGTCGCAGAAGACGCCGTTCTGTTCAGGTGAATAAACATTTCATGGCTAATATTTACGCTGTTTACTGCGCAGTAAAATTAGTGCTGCTCAGAAAAGGGTACGTAATATGTGATATTTTCAAAGAAACAGTTTTATATTTAAAGTGATGATACTTAAAGAAGTCAGGTTCTCAGAAAGTTTGTTAATTCTTGATTTCTTGAAATTCTATTTGTTTGGAATAAAGGAGCCTAGAAACATGAAGAAATCAACACTGCAGGTCAGACTAAATAGGACAGTGACCTTTGACCGTCGCATTGAGGTCCCTTCCCCAAGCTTTTTTTTTTTAATAAAAATGAAGAAAAAAAGTCGTTTGCAGGTTGGTTAATTGAGCTAGCAAACCGCGGCTTCGGCATGTCCACGGATGCCTTCCTTAAATCTGTGAAAAAGTTCCTAGACAAGGAGGTGTATTATGCCATTTAACAACCGCTCGCGTTCCCCACCATACCCCAGTCATTTGCTGTGTTTTATTTCACGATAATAGGTTATATTTTTGAAATCGATTGCCAGACTACTTTGCAAGTGCAAGAGAAGCTTATAAGTCGCTAACCTGTCGAAATTTATGTACAATTGCGTTGTTATTGTTGTGTCCAGATACTGGGCCAGCTATTCGGATACTGGGCAATATAGGAGCTCTGCAAAAATATTAATTTCGCGATGAAAACAAAGGCAAAAAAGTTAAACTGTCTTTTGTCATATTAAGGATTAAACAGATTTTCTCTGGGCCAAATTTCAGAGCTCTTGCGACTAACAAAGGAAAGTTATTGCAATGTTAAACTGAAGTGTCCGGATACTGGGCAACATACTGTAGCCTAACCATGGAGTAGTACTTGAACTAGCTGCTAGGTGGAGTTTGATTTTATTCATATAACAACAACCGTAACCCTATTTAGAAGCTAACCGTTTCGAGTCAGGGCTTTAATAGTCCTAATCAGTTTAGTCAGAATCCAGTATGAATAGCAAATACAAGACGATGTACGGGTCCCGTACTTAAATAGCCAATAGAAAATGATCCCACTAGGCACCTAACTCTTCTCGGTATCAAAGTGTCTTTGGTGAGAGCTAAGATTTTCCCTATTACTCGAGTCCAACCTGATTGATGAGATTGCTTTGCATGGAGTATTTCGGCGAACCTACACAAGGAATATTTGAGTTTTTTTTGCCGCATCCGTGGATAGGAGGAGCGTTGCGTGACTACAATAAAAACGGCTGTGTAGCAGACTACGAATAGGCCTGCTGCTTTTTTCAAAGGTTTCCTCACCTGGGAGAACAATGCAATATTTTCCTCTCACTGCTTTACTCTTCGACAGAGTCGGAATAGTACAATTAACTCTGAAAGGGACCACAATTTACAGCCTTTAAAGACAGACATGTTCTTCACGATCGAGCCGTGATTTGATGCCATGTTTGGTGCTTGAACTGGCTCCCAGGCCTCTCCGCTTAGTGACTTACGCGATCACGTGGGGCTTCTGAACCAATAGAAATGCGTAAAAGATCAGTTTTCTTGGTCCAAATCTTAAGGCGGACTTCTGTGCAGTACGGAAGTACGACAGTGTGGTGTAAACGGATTGTCTTTGCAATGAATGCATCCGAAAAAGATGTTCTTTTCACCGCAAAATAACACTTTTGAGGTTGCTTACATTTGGCTTGTTTCAAATCGACTTCGATCAAAGAATGACTCAGCTGGATCGCACATTAAAGAGGAAGGTTAGCTTAATATGTACACAACTCGTGTTTGGTTGCTCAACCGGTCAGTATAAAACATGGACTGCGGACTACGGACTGCGGACTGGGTATAAAATACGGACTAGGGTATAAAACATGGACTAGGTATAAAAGGCGGACTGCGGACTGGGTATAAAATACGAACTACGGACTACTTTGGTAAAAACGGTGCTAATTGGTTCTAGGTATGGAAAAGTATGATCAAAATATCGCTAAATAGCAAGACACGTGAGTTAAAGTTGTAAATACTCCTAATAAATTCTTGGTGGAGGTGTGCCGCCCGGTTCTCTGAATCATGAGCCGCATCAAAATGCTATTTTCTTTACCCATTTTTAGACCTTGTCTCGGTCTCTAACAATCATGAAAAGGGTCAGGATCAGGGGGGTACTCCCTTATATAAGGGAAGGGTAGGGGTTTGGGGCCTTTTTGGTCTGAAAACACTTTGCCCATTTCGGTCTGGAATCGGGTATGGTTTTCGAGGGAACTACGGGAGCGTACATTAATGGACGTATTTATCGTTTCAATTCCAAATGAATAAGAACGAAATAGAAATTTGCTAATTCGTTTTGCATTTGGATAATTTTTTTGCTTCCGCTCTAACTTGGTAATGATGACATAATTTCTGCCTAATTAGACCTAACCTGTTCCAGGCTCCGAGATAGTTGGGTCCGCTGAGACAGGGCGAACACGAAAATAAAACGGGAGAAAACTGGGGAGTCTCCCCAACTATCTGAGAGCCTGGAACAGGCTAAATTAGGCCAGGTCCGAGAATGGGTATGGATTTTAGAGATCTGGTCTGAAAACGGGTGTGGAAAATGACATTTTTTGGTCTGCAATAAGGTCAGGATTCGGAGAACCGGGCACCACACTCCCACCAAGAATTCCCAGTAGTACCCCCCTCCGGAGATCGGGAGCAGGGTGTAAATCATGCCATCATAATCATCGCTTAGAATATAACGTTGGATAACTCATTTCAGTTATTATTCACGTATGTGAGTAATCCCTCCCCCCTAAATACTGCTTTTGTGCATTGCGGAATGCCCTACATTGACCTTCTCGTCTGGATTCTTCATTCAGTCCTCATATTCTCAAGGCTTTATTCGAAACGGAATTGTGACATCCGATAAGAAACTTACTGATCTGACTAACACCAATACTATTTTATCTAGTTCGATGCTTCTCATTGGTTTAAAACTGCAAATTGAAATCTCTTCTAACTCCTTTTTATAAAATTCAGAGTTTAATTTCGGTTTCCGTGAGTACCGGCATAACCTTCCTTCTCCGTGGGAAGAATAGACTACGTGAACAGCCAAGGGAATGTTAAAGCTGGGACTACTGTTTTTGCTAGTCCGCTTTCCATTTCTCTCAGTTTTACCTTTCTAAAGCTTTTTTTTATATACATAGTCCGTAGTCCGCGTTTTATACCTAGTCCGTGTTTTATACTCAGTCCGGAGTCCGCATTTTATACCTAGTCCGTATTTTATACCCAGTCCGCAGTCCGTGGTCCGCAGTCCGCAGTTGGTGTTTTATACTGACCGGTTGCTCAACTGAATTCGTCCGCTCGATTGTCTCTGCTCGATTTAGAAGGGTATGTTTTCGGGTGCTGTATATCGGTTTTAATACGTAGTTTCCATCTTTTTTGTTTATACAGATATGAATGTGGTCTATCCTGCAAATTGCCATCTGAATCCTTTGGAATAATTACTTAATTAATTTGAAATCGAAGACTGTACTTCGATGGGCTGCTTCGTCTGGCTTCGAGGTATCAAGAAGAAATATCATATTTAGAATTTTCATGCCTGCTACGTAAAAACTATACAAAAAAAAACTATTTTCCATCGAAATCCATGGAATTCCACGGAGGTTTTTCACACAGGTAGCAAGAAAACCGTGCTTAAAATCTCGCTTAATCCTGGGTTAAACTGAACCAGCTTTTTAGGAACTGGGCCCTGGATAATAAATGTTTTAGGACAGAGCTAGTATGGAAAGTTAAACTACAGTTTATATACAAGCCTACATGATCTCTGGTCTCTCCTTGATCTTTCAGAACCTCTTTGTCAGCATAAGATCTCTCGGTAGCTTGAAGTTCTTTGATCTAAACATCAAGCAAGTAACAAAAATATAATTATTATTGTTAGTATTATCCTTAAATGCTTTTATAATTTTGAAGGACCTGCGGTTGCTTAAATAAATTGTACAAAATGTTCTGATAGTACCATAATAATATATTCGTTATGTTGTCTCCCTGTATCCACTACGAGCCTCAGCGCTCCGGAAGTTAAAAAATTCGTACCGTCTGGTTGCTATGAAGTGACGTAATCATCCAGTTGAGTATCCATCACCGTAACACTTTTGCGGTCAACTACCGCAGCGCTCGTAAAGTACCTTAATTAAAACCGTGTTCAAAACCCTCTAGGAAGTCTGTTTATTTTTGAGTCGATTAATGTACTGCTGACTTTCACGAGGTCAGCTTTTGCATAAATTATCAAACATTATGTTAAGCGGGAAATCTACCTATGGTTCGCGGGAGAAGCAACTTCGAAAGCGGCGCAAGACAAATGTTTCGAGTGTCGAGGATGTGCTCACAAACTATTCACGATGCGACGAAAGGAGAAATCACTGGCATGATAGCTGCATGTAATGGTAATTTTATCAATCCAGGTCGCGCCGTGTTCGCTCGAGAACACTGTGGCAACCTCATTTGGCGCGCTTCTCAATACTTCCAAAACATGTTGTAATCGGTAAGTAGACTTAAGCACTTAGTATCGCCAAGCCATTCGAACCAGTGTATACCCAATTCTTTGTCTGAAGATTCTCGCAAACACATATACCAAGTAAATCTGGATGGAAGAAGAAATTGTCTCCCTAAACGCAGCCAGATTATATTTTGAAGGATGGCGGCACAATTCAACGCGTCTTCCAGGTCAGCCCTAATTTATAGTTCGTAAGAGTATAAATTGCGATCTTCCTATTTTCGCTTAAGCTTTTTTGATAAAACTTCAGTAGAAACAAAACAACGCAGACATGACATTCTCCTGCATGAGACACAATCGGCTGAAGGAAATATCTGTTTACAAGTCGGGTAAATTATCCAATCTTGCGCACCGCAAAATCAGCTAAAATCAGTCGCTGGAAACCTGGCATATTATTAAGCCTGAGCGCTTCTAAGAATAACACGTTTAGAACTACGACGCGTAGAAAAAAAGAAGGCAGTTGTTCTATATCCTTTATGGTTCATCCAGGTAGAAGTCCTGGCATATTATTATGACTGAGCGCTTCTAGGATATATAACACGTTTAGCATTTCGACCCGTAGCCGTAAAAAGGAAAGATAGGCAGTTGTTTTATATCCTTTCTGGTTCATCCAGGTAGAAGTCCTGGCATATTATTATGCCTGAGCGCTTCTAGGATATATAATACGTTTAGCATTTCGACCCGTAGCCGTAAAAAAAAAACAAAATAGGCAGTTGTTCTATATCCTTTCTGGTTCATCCAGGTAGAAGTCCTGGCATATTATTATGCCTGAGCGCTTCTAGGATATATAACACGTTTAGCATTTCGACCCGTAGCCGTAAAAAGGAAAGATAGGCAGTTGTTTTATATCCTTTCTGGTTCATCCAGGTAGAAGTCCTGGCATATTATTATGCCTGAGCGCTTCTAGGATATATAACACGTTTAGCATTTCGACCCGTAGCCGTAAAAAAAAAACAAAATAGGCAGTTGTTCTATATCCTTTCTGGTTCATCCAGGTAGAAGTCCTGGCATGTTATTATTATGCCTGAGCGCTTCTAGGATATATAACACGTTCAGCATTTCCACCCGTAGCCGTAAAAAGGAAAGATAGGCAGTTGTTTTATATCCTTTCTGGTTCATCCAGGTAGAAGTCCTGGCATGTTATTATTATGCCTGAGCGCTTCTAGGATATATAGCACGTTTAGTATTTCAACCCGTAGCCGTAAAAAACAATTAGGCAGTTGTTCTATATCCTTTCTGGTTCATCCAGGTAGAAGTCCTGGCATATTATTATGCCTGAGCGCTTCTAGGATATATAACACGTTTAGCATTTCGACCCGTAGCCGTAAAAAAAAAAAAAAAAATAGGCAGTTGTTCTATATCCTTTCTGGTTCATCCGGGTAGAAGTCCTGGCATATTATTATGCCTGAGCGCTTCTAGGATATATAACACGTTTAGCATTTCGACCCGTAGCCGTAAAAAAAAAAAAATAAATAGGCAGTTGTTCTATATCCTTTCTGGTTCATCCGGGTAGAAGTCCTGGCATATTATTATGCCTGAGCGCTTCTAGGATATATAACACGTTTAGCATTTCGACCCGTAGCCGTAAAAAGGAAAGATAGGCAGTTGTTTTATATCCTTTCTGGTTCATCCAGGTAGAAGTCCTGGCATATTATTATGCCTGAGCTCTTCTAGGATATATAACACGTTTAGCATTTCGACCCGTAGCCGTAAAAAAAAAAACAAAATAGGCAGTTGTTTTATATCCTTTCTGGTTCATCCAGGTAGAAGTCCTGGCATGTTATTATTATGCCTGAGCGCTTCTAGGATATATAACACGTTCAGCATTTCCACCCGTAGCCGTAAAAAGGAAAAATAGGCAGTTGTTTTATATCCTTTCTGGTTCATCCAGGTAGAAGTCCTGGCATGATATTATTATGCCTGAGCGCTTCTAGGATATATAGCACGTTTAGTATTTCAACCCGTAGCCGTAAAAAACAATTAGGCAGTTGTTCTATATCCTTTCTGGTTCATCCAGGTAGAAGTCCTGGCATATTTTTATGCCTGAGCGCTTCTAGGATATATAACACGTTTAGCATTTCGACCTGTAGCCGTAAAAAGGAAAAATAGGCAGTTGTTTTATATCCTTTCTGGTTCATCCAGGTAGAAGTCCTGGCATATTATTATGCCTGAGCGCTTCTAGGATATATAACACGTTTAGCATTTCGACCCGTAGCCGTAAAAAAAAAAACAAAATAGGCAGTTGTTCTATATCCTTTCTGGTTCATCCAGGTAGAAGTCCTGGCATGTTATTATTATGCCTGAGCGCTTCTAGGATATATAACACGTTTAGCATTTCCACCCGTAGCCGTAAAAAGGAAAGATAGGCAGTTGTTTTATATCCTTTCTGGTTCATCCAGGTAGAAGTCCTGGCATGTTATTATTATGCCTGAGCGCTTCTAGGATATATAACACGTTTAGCATTTCCACCCGTAGCCGTAAAAAAATAAAATAGGCAGTTGTTCTATATCCTTTCTGGTTCATCCAGGTAGAAGTCCTGGCATATTATTATGCCTGAGCGCTTCTAGGATATATAACACGTTTAGCATTTCAACCCGTAGCCGTAAAAAAAAAATTTAGGCAGTTGTTCTATATCCTTTCTGGTTCATCCAGGTAGAAGTCCTGGCATGTTATTATTATGCCTGAGCGCTTCTAGGATATATAACACGTTTAGTATTTCAACCCGTAGCCGTAAAAAACAATTAGGTAGTTGTTCTATATCCTTTCTGGTTCATCCAGGTAGAAGTCCTGGCATATTATTATGCCTGAGCGCTTTTGGAATGTATAGTAGCAATTTGACCCGTAGAAAAAACAAACTCAGCCGTTCATTTCGTAGGAGATATTTAAGCGTTTTTGTCTGTGTTAGCAATGTGATCGACTTTATACGCAGATCTTAATAATACGTTTTTTTCTTTGGCGGCACTGAATAATTTTAGCCGAAACGTGAGCCGTACATTTGTTGGATGCCGCGCTTTTAATTAAATTTCTCGCCCTTGAATGATGACATGATGGCGCGAAAATTGACGCCTCTATCGTATTAGATGCGAAATATGATCAGAGATAAATGGAATAGTGAATGTTACAAGCTTCTGAGTATCCAGCTGAGATAGGGGACTTTTAGTCCCCTATCTCAGCTTGATAAACAAAATTTTTTTGGTTGCTAAGACGGTGCGGCTCGTTATGGTTTCTTGATAATTTCGTTATAAACTAATTGTATAATTGGTCATGTCCTTACCTTTTTTCTTCTGCGGCGTAGCCACGTCAGCAGGTCACCACACGGAACGTATTCTATAACCAGGAACATTTTCTCCTGAAGCGTGCAGCATCCAACCATGGATACAACGTTCTTATGTGAACCCAACAGCTTCATCTGTTCAATCTCAAACTTGAACTCTTCTTTCTGTGCTTCAGATGGATTATCTAAAGATAATTAAAGACAAAAGACATTGATTTTATCATCGTTATTTTTCAGCATTATTCATTGCAAAATGTTTCATTTGAAAAACATATTCGTCCATTTTTACCGCTTTCCACTCATCCTCTAACTACAAGGGTATATACAGATGTATTCTACCGTGTAATAGAATATCGAGACATTTGTTATTGTTTTTAGTTTACCACTGCACTCTCCCAGCAGCCCCGGGAGGTACTCCTGGAAAATTCGGGTGGTGGTGTGGTGTGACTATGTGGTTTCCCTCACTACCTAAACCGCTGTTCATAATATATAACAATTATTCACCGAAATGGAGGTGGCTAGTATTTGGATATTTACCGACGCCGCGAAGCGGCGAAGTAAATATCCAATACTAGCCACCGACACTGAGGTGAATAATTGTTTTCGTATATACTAAAACAGTGAGATAATTGAGCACAAAATGATGATTTTTAACTCATTTACTGTTGCCAACGATTACAATTTTGGCGCGCGATGACCGAACGGCCGCGGTCGTCGCTTTTTCTTAGCGACAAATAAGGCGTTTGTTTAGCTCTTGCGGGGAAGTTTCTTCAAAAAGGAGTTGTGAATTCTGTTTGTATTTAAAATAATTCTGTAAAAAAGATTATTGAATTTAGTTTTAAGCTTATTTGTGAACAAGTCAACTAAATAAGGGTAACGCAAGACTTGAGCTTAATTTGCATTTGTAAACAAAAAACTTTTTCACCGGTTTTATCGATAACTATTCAAGTCAAAAAGACAAAGCTTTACCTGTTAAAACTTCCAAACCGAACTTCGTCACCTTCTTCATGTATTTCGGAAATAGCTTGCTTGATTAGTTGTGAAATGTATTAGTTTGTTACGGCAGCAAAACGGGAAAGCATTTTGCTCGCAACCTACACGAGTTTGGCGTCGCTCGCTCGGAGGAACTGGAGGTGAATCAGTGAATAGTGCAGGATAGTCACTGATTGAGTAGCCAATCAGAGCGCCCGAAAAACACTATCCACTGTTTTAGTATATACTAAATAGATTTAGCCAGGGCTAAAAGCGAGGCTCCCATTAATATAATTTAAATCAAACAATAAACTTGTATTCCACAATTCAGTTAACTTTAGAGCACATAGCACATTCATGTGACTTTTGAGGGAAAGGCTAAGTGATTTTAGAGAAAAATAATTTGTAAACAGCCCAAGAGTGAACAAAATCTTACATCGAGTTGATAACCTCATATGTACACCAAAAAAAAAGCAATCACCGTCAGATTAATCTTGCCAACAAATCTGGTTGCGTGTAAACCAACCTTTTATACCATTTATACATCACATCTGAGGGTAAACAGTACTATGAGGTACTGTTTTTACCGTACAGACCTCGGACAGAATGCAGTATTTCACAATTTTGCAAAACAAATTGCACTCATTCAATATTCAGGACGATCGAAGCACGCGTGGGCCGTTTTAGCTAAACCGTTAAAAAAAATTCCAAAATCACATATACGGCCAGCCGGTTCTCACTTTTGCAGTGCGAGCTGTAGCGAATGTTTGAACGAACATACTAGAGTTAAGCTCCAACATAATAAAGAAATTATTATCTTTATTTTTTATTTAATGGTTTATCGATGTGTAATCTTTAAAAGCGTTTGATACGCACGGCATTTTGAGTACTCCTGCAAGCGATGTTCACTGAACGACTCAAAACAAACGGCACAGCGATTAAAATTACAAAAGAGACTACCAACAATCAATAAAAGAAATATAATTCGGTGAAACATATACAGCGACAACATTTTTCATTCACGACGACAAGCATTAAAGTGTCTCTAAAAATGCTGAGTCTTCAAGCTTAAAGCTTAAGTTTACTTTTTTCAAAGATGAACTCGAGGCAAGAAAATCGCTCAAAACTTTCTTTTACAGCCAGAATTATAACTAAATGTTCTTTGGAACGTTTTCTTTCTATTTGCGGTGAGAAAATGTCTAAAGACTTTTTAAAGTTGTGTAAGCTTATATCAAACCTGATTCTTGGTAAGATCGAATTGTCTCAAATCTTACAAACGCGCATAAACTACATAGGCGCATAAACTTCGCTCGACTTCATTAAATTAGATGTAAAAAACAAACATCAAACACAATAATTACTGAAGTTTACCATTCGAGATGCAGCTCCTGAAAGGCATCAAGTAAGGCCAGTATCGCTCCAGACTTTTCAACCTTTACGCATCAAGCAAGGTGAAAAACGAAAACGATGCCATCCGAAATCGGATTTCCGACTTTAACAAGTGATGTATTAATTTCACAACCAAAAACCAACTAGCCATGAATAACAGAAGACTCCTGATAGCAGCTGAATTTCATTTTGTGCATCCAGTGGAAAAAGACAGTTAAAAACATCACAAGTTGACACAAAACTCTGTCAGCTTCAGCCTTGTCAAAGTAAACAAGATTCAAGATGCTGCATAAATTTTCCGCATGAGCTCAGCTGTCAAATTTTGACCAATCAGAGCATAAAAAATGGACGTAGAGCGTGACCAACGCGTGACCATGGTGAGCAAAGTCAAAAACAACTGTCTTCCCTGCCTGTAATAGCTGGCTGAATTTTCGGGTCCGAGGTCAGTTTTAAATCAAAATTTTAACTGTGCGGCCCAAAATCAAAACATATACGGATAAAAAAAAATCAAACTTGAGCCTGCGATCATTTGAAAACTGGTAACTTGTCAGCGGATAACTTCAAAAAATACTTGACGTCGATGGGTCAACGCCTGAGCCCGCGATACGGTCAAGTGATACTGGTCAGCGGACACCCTGTTTGACAACTGTCAATTGATCACAACATTGATGTCCAATGGATGTGTGCATTATCAGTTTTCCTGTGCTCTCAAACTAGCCAGAAAGTATGAGATTAAACATTGATCGCGATCTAGTAAAACAACTGGTCAGCGGACAGCTTCCAAATAAATCACGTCACCTTGATGAGTTGACACATGAGCCCTCGATATGGCAATGTGATACTGGTCAGTGGCTATCCGGTCAGTCACGTGACAACCAAACGAAAAGAGGTTGACTATATTCTATGAGTATGGGGCTCTGTCCCACGCGCGCTTCGCGCGAGGGAGCCCCGCTAAAAGGCGAATGAAAAAATAAATAGATAGATGCATAAACAAATAATAAACCAACAATAAAATAAGTACAATAAATACAGCCCTGGTACAAGGTAGAGCTAAACCTAATCCTGTTTCACGTTTTATCTGTTTTTCCCAAATCGCGGAAATCTTTTCCCAGTTTCACACATAAAGGGGTCAACAACCATGTCCTTCGGCCCCGCTCACAATTGTATAACTTCTATAAGAGAGTACCCCCTGGGTCTAGCCTTCAGCGTGGTGATGTCGTAGCTCAGTTTCATAATTTGTTTTCCCTTCTCCTCACTATCAAATGACTTGCGGTGTAAACTGGGCAACATGGATCACAAAAAGGGCAGACCAAATCATCAGATGCATCCGATCCTTTAGAAAGAGTTGTCATACATGTATTGACTAAAGGCTGCATTGTTGAAATTTATTTTCATTATTGGCTTTAATTCAGGCCCTGTAGATCAATTTACTTTTTTTTTTCGGTTTTTCAGGAAAAGTAAATTCGTAAGAGATGCATTTGTTTAGAGCTAATAGGCTTAAACCTACTTTTTGGAACTTAACAGCCTTTATTATTTTTTCACACTTACATAGTGAATAAAGAAACCACAAATTACTTGCACTTCCAACTTTTCCGTGCTCTTCACCAACGAGAGACAATCTCTATTTTAAAAATGCAATGTCTTTAGGTGGTGTAATTTGTTTTAATATCATGCGATCACGTCTTCGAAAAGAGTCGAGTTTTTTTTTTTTTTTTCTGTTAAAGTTCCCAAAGAGTTACTGAAATCCAAAAGGGTTCTTACAGTAATATGAAGAGGACTGCCAGGCAGTTAAGACTTTATGCCTTTGTCTATGGAGATAACAGTCAGTATTTCTTACCATGTAAAACTTTGACAGCCACCAGCTGTGGTGCTTTCGGCTTCCTGGTTGATACAGGCCAAATTGAAGTCTTAGTGACCAATGCCTCCATCTCATCACTCTTTCTAAAGATTGCCTTGTGAACAACACCAAATTCTCCTCTCCCCAGCTCTTCCTCAAACTCTATTTGCTCAGGCAGAATTTCCCACTTGTCAGGAGGAGTAATCTCGTCTTGTGAATAAGATGACCTAGAAAAAGGGAAAAAAAAGAATGCCGGCCAGTATTACGCTGAGTTCAATATTATAGTAACATATACTCGCATATCTGTAAACTTTACCAACAACCAAAATTATTGCACCTGGCCACTGGTGCATCGGCGGATAATGGCCGAAGCTGAGATGTTCTCCGCGTGATTAAAAAAAGCTACATCAAAATAGCCGAGTGGGGATAAACTGTTTTTTTTTTAAAGGACGATTCAGTCAAGGCACCATCCTTCACAAGCAATGACTAAAAAAAAAAATAATTTATTCATTTCAATTCTACTTCACTTTAGGTATATCTAAGAAGCAAAATTCGTCTTCATCAGACTATTCTTAGGATTTTTCATTTTTTTTTTTCGTACATCATTCGACAATGAAAAAATTTCTTTGATTATTTTTCATAAGAATTGCAAATTAAGTAATGGTTTTGACTACTGGTTAATGTTATCTGTCATCTTGGCAGGTGCACTACGTCGGTTTTGTTGACACGTGATGTAATTTAGCCAATAACCCCAAGGGGAGCGAAGATTAATCGCTACGTTTACATAAAGAGACAAAACAAAAGCTTTCCTTTATTTCTGTATGTATGTAGCTAGCATAGCTGGAGAGATTCTTTGGTGTGTTTTTTCTTCGTTTTGTGGTTTGCAAAGTAAGAGATACAGCCGCGTGAACACGGCTGAACCGAGGTTGAAACAGAAAACGATGGGGGATGGGGCGAAGGGAGAGAATAATTACCAGGAAAGCGCTAATAAAAAAAACATTAAACGATCGTAAACAAAAAAACTTTGGCGCGGCATTTTGTCGGCTGACGTCAGACCTCAAAACATGTCATATCATTCTTTCACAAAAACTGGAAAGGGCGTTTTAAAAATCTCAAGGGGTTGAGTATTGGAGGTTTTTCTCACTTACTTCTCCCCTCGCCCCCTTCCCTATCTGATTACTTTTTCGTCCTCGGTTCGGCTTTAGCGCGGCTGACTCTCTTACTTTACCAATTGCAGCCACTGAAAAGAAAAAAGAAGCAAACAAAAAAACCGCCAGCCACGCATTAGCAGAGCTCCACAAACCTTTCAAAAGTCTTTAGCTTCTTTTTTCTGTAGCACCAGACGAAAATAGCGACCGACAACAGCAAAATAGCGGACGTGACACCAAGTGAAATGTAAATAACTTTGTTAATGACAGTGGAATTTTCTGGTGCAGATGCGGGAGTTGTGGTTTCTATGACCGCAAACAAAATAAATATATCAGACTGTGATGAAAGGTACTGTACTATAAATGTACGTGGGGAAGTTTTTTCCGATAATATGCATGCGGTCAGATTAAAAGGGTTACAGACATGTTAGAGCTTATATAGTGTTAAAACCTCTTCTCTTACTACACTGTCACTTGTTGACAGTGGAACTTGTCCACTACGCTTCGGTGAGGACAAAAGTGGGTCTTAGCTGGCTAACTGAGCTTGTACACTCGTGTCCTATGTAATTATAAGATCCAGTCGTGATGGGAAGGCATTTACACAAAAAAAGGAACTTGTGTAACCACAAAATATGGCAAAAACACCTCATGAAATGAGTCCGTTACCTTAAAATTGGGTAAACACAAGTTCAAATAGCCGAAGACTTACCGTGTTTGTTTCTAATCTGTCAATCAAACCGGCGTTGGCGAGACTGTTTACTAAGTTAATTCAAAAGTAATTATCAAGGGAGGAACGACGCGCTCTAGCCCAAAGAGTCACATTATCTTTAGAAAAACAATGATTTGTAACACATACTCAACTAGCTCTGCGAAGTTTGTGACGGGAATAGTGCGTTTATTTCGAAGTAATTGTCCGCTGGGAGTCCAGAAAAGAATATCTTTGGACGCGGCCATACTATGCAGCAAATCAGAAGTACGCTTTTCCGGCACTGCGCTGGAAAGATGGCTCAAAACATCTTTTATTCTTGGTTCTTCTTTCATTCTCGGTTCTCTTCATTTTGATGAGTACCCGTGACAGACTTAGCTTCGAACGATCAACCTAGCGAAGCGTCACCTCTAATATAGCATTAGAGATCCCAAGCTTGAAACAACAGAGGCTAATACATATTCAATAAAACCACTACCCTCTTGTACAAGGACTCGCTTCTTTTTTTGTAAGGGACATTTGGACTGGCCAGGTCAAGTAAAGCATCCTTATATGGCAGCAATATCCGCTTATTTTCTTCGGGGATAGGAATGCGTCCCATAAGTACATTGTATAAGACTTGGACTAGTGCATGTAGTTGTTGTGGAGTAGCTGTCTTTAAAAGAAACTGGCGCTGATAAGCAGGGCAATCAGCTAATACGAGACATTGCTTCAAAATGAGCTAAAGATGGCAGTTGGCAGTCTTTTATAGAATCTCGTGGAGAAAAAAAAATGAAACGAGTGGGCGAAGGACAGAAAACAATAGAATGAGGAGGAGGAGGAGGAGGAGGGAAAAACGATAGAAATGAAGAGGAGGAGGAGGAGGAGGAGGGAAAAACAATAGAAATGAGGACAACAGGAGGAGGGAAAACAATATAAATGAGGAGGAGGAGGAGGGAAAAACAATGAAAACCTGTATAAATGCGCAACATTCTAGCTTATTCTCAGTCTCCATTTTGCTCCTGAAGAGTTGACATGAGTTGGTTCTGTTCTGTCTGCGAAAAATCCTTTAGTAGAAAAGATAATATGCAAAGGCACGTGATGTCTAAACACCGCAATGCTGGTCTCACTCCATTTCAAACAGTTCCAATGTTTTCACAGAAATGTCAGCGGTCTCGCTTCGAACATCTTTTCACCTCCATGATTGCCAGAATGACCGGGTCCGGAAAAACGGCCTGGGTTCGATCTCTATTGCAACAAGCTTCAGAGACCATTTATCCTCCCCCGGAGAGGATTGGTATTATTCACAATGGCAGCCTGCGTATACACAAATGTTAGTCGCTATGCCACACATTGAATTCTTCAAGGGAATTCCTACGGCTTTGGAGCATGCAGTATTCCTATTTTGATGTGAACAAACGGAATTTGATCGTGTTTGATGATCAGATGATTGACGCTAGTAAAGACAAGCGAATTGTGAACCTTTTTACTCGTGGTTCTCATCATCGCAATCTGAGCGTGATTTATATCGTGCAGAATCTATTTCATCAGGGGAAAGGTAGAGCCTAAACAGCCACTATCTGGTGTTATTCAAGAATCTACGAGACAAATTGCAAATCTTGACTCTGGCGACGCAAATGAATCCTGGGCAGACGGATTTCTTTTTAAATCAGTACGAAGAGGCTGTAAAAAGACCTTTTGGTTATCTTCTGATTGATCTGAAAACTACTACCCAAGATAATTGCCGGTTGCGAACAAACGTCCTTCCCAGTGAAGAAGACTTTAACCAAGCAGGGTTTCAAGAAAATATATATTCCTCAAGAGCTTCTAAAATATCTGAAGCAGCAAACTCTTTCGCCTGTCCCGCTTCTTCCAGCTATGCAAGAAATCCAAGGCAACATAGCTGACGTGCTTTCTCGAAACGATCTTCGGGACGATGAAAAAGCTAAACGATACTTTCAGTTGCAAAACAGATACCTGGCTTTAAAAGAACAATTAAATACAAGAACAGGACCGGAAGAAATAATCAGCACTGTTCCCGACTTAACATAAAGGACACAAGATTCTTCGACAGCAACGATAGCATTCTCCACTCCCCCCAACCCCTTTAATGTAACACCTGAATTAACACAAGCGGCTCTCTCTCAAAAACCTAACAAAGAAAGCCTCACCCCTCCACCACCCTTAAACCTGCTTTCCTGACCCCTCCTCCCACAGTAGAAACCCCATCACAACAAGGCCCGAAGCGCAAAAGGCGTCGGATTCAATTTGTAAATTATTTGGATGATCATAAAGCTCATGCCAAACAGCTGAGGAAACGTCGGCATAAGAAATTCAAACCTTACAAGCACTCCATGGGCGAAGAAGATGAAGATTAATTAATTTCCACTGATTCCTTACAAATCGCTGTGTATGTGGCTCTTTTTGTCATTGTTTTTAATAAAGTTTTTTAAACGGTATCTCTCTTCTTGTTTTTTTGCTAGCAATTATTAGTCGCGTGTTTTAATTGATCCTTGTTAAGTTATTTAAAATTGTCTATATAGTAATACGTCAAGATTCTCTACCTTGAGTCTTTCCTGTAGAGCTAATTTGTATTCAACTTTGGCCTTGTGAACTCGCATAATTAACTGACTAACGCGGTGCGTGAAACTCTGAGACCTTAATAGTTTTTCACTTCCTCGAGATAGAACGGAGAAAAACAGTTCTCAAATAGTCAGACAAAATTGAAATAGAGAGTTTTCAGCTCCACTTGTTTATATATCTGAGTTTTAGCGCTAAATAAGAAGACATAAACTAAATAGAAATAAGGACTTTTCAACTCCACTTTCTGTATGTGTTCTGTTTATATATCTGAGTTTTCGCGCTAAATAAGATATAGGAAGCCGTTTCTCGCGTTGCTAGGTGATCGCTTCTCTTATTCCTATTTTCCTTTTAATAGACCGTCTGAAAACCGGGCTCAAGTTACTTAACGGGCAAGCCGAGGCAAGCCTATTGTACTTATTGAGTAGAGAGACGCTTATAAGTAAACCTATACCCAATTAGTATGCAGGAAGACAGTTATTAGTATGGAGGAAGGCATTTTTTCCCT
Organism: Porites lutea; assembly: GCF_958299795.1. Taxonomy (NCBI): domain Eukaryota; kingdom Metazoa; phylum Cnidaria; class Anthozoa; order Scleractinia; family Poritidae; genus Porites; species Porites lutea. Next base: position 7,458,774 of record NC_133210.1, read on the forward strand.
AGGTTATAACAATGGTTGACGTCATAGACTATCCCTAAACTATCCTTACCTATCCACCAACGAGGCTTAATTTCCAACATAGTAGACTACTCGAAGCACTCACGAATTCAAATTATGTACTCAACTTACAAAAGGGGATAACGAAATTGCCCTAAAAAAAGTTAAAAAGAAGACCTTTTTCTTTTTTGTGGCTGTCAGCTTTCAACCATTAATGATGTACAATGCCAGATGCTATAAAAACTACAAACTAGCGCGATAAAAGTCAAATTTAAAGCTTTTAAAAGACAACAGAACTGTAGTATGTTCATGAAACGACAATTCATCAAGAAACTTTAGCATGGTTATAGAGCGGTTTTCATTTGAGTGTCGAAAAGTAATTGGTTTTGCACTTTCTACACGATGCGATTGGCTTAAAAGATTCGCGCCACCTTTTCATCCAATCAGAAGTAAAACCAAAGCCAATTGTGACGCGCTCGCATGCATTTTCCCGCGCTTTGCGTCAGCCACATGTAATTACTTCGAGTTTTGATTGGTTCAATGTATTGTCTGTGTCCTATGTGATTGGCCAGAGTAATTACTTTGGTTTTGGTTTTACGACACTCAAACGAAAACCACTCTACTACTAGAAACACTTTTTTATGTTATATACTCGGACTACCTCCGTTAATTTAATTACTAATTCAGATTACGAAAGCTGACAACGAAACTGCCCTCAAGAAGGTTACAAGGGAAAATAGGAACTTTAAGATCCAACGACGCGGACGGCAACGAGAACGTCAAATGAACAATAGGTTTTATAAGCAAAACAACAACTTTGCGTGTGCACCACGCTTTTTTGTACATTTCTTTGCCCGTTTTTGCACGACCACAACGTGAAAGTGCCTAATTTCGCGTTTTATAGGGGACATAACAAGCGACGACAAAATTCAATTTCTCTTTCTCTACTTGGATATGGTCCCTAGGAATTCAACTCCAGGAGGGTTCGCCAACATTTGACAAAGTAAGTGGGTAGGAATAATTGCGATAAAGACTGAAAAAACGCAAATTCACTTTTTAAGCGACATTCTCATTGCTGTCGCGTCGTTGGATCTTAAAGTCGCTAATGACAAGGGTGACAGACCTCGATAATGATCAACTGAAATAATCCAATAAAAAGTACAAAAAAGCACGGCTTATAAAATTGGGCTTTAAAAAAACTGTAACATATGTTCAATAGCAGTGATATTTCATAGAAAAACTTTATGGCCAGAAATGAGCCACGTTAACCAGCGTTACATGTTTATCAATCCCTGACTATGAAAGATCTGTATTTTCAGCCAGGTATTTCTCCGATTTCTTGTCTGCACGTACAGTAGAAAGCCGTCCGATGAATCCAAACTATAAACGCCTGCTCAATTATAACAGTATAGGATTAACAAGCACGTGAGTGTAAAGCTGTATGGGATCTTTTTCTCTTTTCTTCTTCTTTTTTTTCCCTAATTTTTTTTTAATTTCAATTTTTTTGTATATCTTCATTGCATGGAAATGGTGGAAAATTGGTTTAAGGAAATGGTATTCTTTCATTGCAGGCCATGGTCTCCCCAAGAGCTTATAACAGCGTCTGCAATATGTTTTGAATTCTGAACCTACGATCATGGACAAAAGTCTTGGGACACTTTCGCGTTTCTGGGGCGTTTTCCAATTCACACAGGTCCAACCCCTCCCCACACCCCACAAACAGTGTTGAACGCGTGTATCTAGAATTTTTTCCGAGTTTCAACTTTGTATAGGGTGGGGGAGGGAGAACTACCGCCTAATATCCAGCAGGGTCATCTCGCGACAAACCTCGTATTCACTGAGGTCAGGACCATCATGCCATGTGTTACCCGGCCGAACTGACCGGTTCTCAGAATTCGTGTCAGTTAAATATTCGCCGTATATCGATTGTGTGTAATAATGTGTATGCGATTTCTACCATATTACTACTTTATTATATTTATGTTTTTATATTTATATATTTATATGTACAATTGTATGTTTGTAAGTGCTTTGCCTGACCTTACCTGTAATTCAGAGAAATCTGCGAATGGTGGAAATAAACAAATATTATTATTATTATTATAATTTTGAAAAGTAGGCACTGTTTTAACAGGGAACCGAGAAATGACAGAAAAATATGAATATTGCAGTACTGTCCCAAGGACGTTTGTCCAGGATTGTAGGCTTGTCACCATGTCAAGAATTTCAGTTACATTGGCTGCCTGTTGATCAGCGTATTGAATTTAAAGTGCTGCTTTTTATATAAGGCGATGTAAGGCTTGGCTCCTCAGTACTTAAGTGATCTCCTAGAGCCTTACTCTCCGTTGCGTAGTTCGCGGTCTGCTTCGAAACTGTTGCTTAATTCGCTCTCATTTAATCTTAGAACGTACGGATGTAAATCCTTTTCGGTTTGCGCACCAACACTTTGGAATTCGCTACCTGTTTACACAAAATCAAGCTCATCTGTTGACATTTTTAGGAAAAGACTAAAGACATATCTTTTTGCACTATTTTCAATTAATTTCTGCCATTCCTCCGAATTGAACAAAAGGCATTTGATTCTCCGGTTCCTGATCTGCTTGGAGCAACTTCAGAATACTGTCAGATGGAAGATAGAACAATAGTCTTAACCAAATTCCGCTGTAAAAATAATTACAGTCTGTTCATCGAGAAACTTGTTTTAGAACCCTCCGCAATAAGGGCTTGGAAAAAAAGCTTTCCAGAACTTCCTGATTGGGGTGATTGTTTTACGAATATATACAAGTCTACGAAAGATAATTTATTGATTTATTTTTTTACTATTGCTGTGTATTAATGTTGCCTGTTAATTTGTTGTTCCGCTGGACAAGGGTAACGCGCGGGCTCTGGGAACGAAATTGCGGTATGGCCAGTACGTTACACATGCGCAAAACCATAACCCTGACGAGCCCCAATAAAGGCAAAACAGCTGTCCGTGGCTGCCACTAAACGGGTGATATGGTTATGCGCATGCGTAAGGTACTGGCCATACCGCGGAGTTGGTACGTGTGCATTCTCGTCCCCAGAGCTACTCGGCTTAATTTGTAACCGACCAGTGGCCAAGAAACGACGGGCTCTGGGGACGAGAATGGTACGTGTGCTTCAGTGTTAAAATTGGTATTGTTTCAAAACACATTCAGCTGTCCATAAATAAAAGATCGTCGGAAATAACTGACAGCTTGCTCAACAGAGCAGCTGTTGCTTTTTAATAACTCACCAATCTTACCGAGAGCCTCCGGAAAAACACCTCGAAAAGAAACCCCCACCCTTTCGGAAATTGCCTCGTTTTTGAACTGCCTTCCCCCTTCCCCTCCCCTCGGAATTTCCCTTGCCCTTAGGCTTTAAGATTGTACTCGAAAATGTGGCATAGTATGCTACTAGCAGTGCTCCTATATTTCTAAAATTATGCCAATGATTAAGCTTATTTTTGTAAATTATGCTTAATTTTAGCTAAATATGCAGAAATTTCGCTTCTACCTTTTTCTTCAAATTTGGTAAAAATACCTCAATAACAATGCAAGAAACAAGTAAATGGGAGAAACATTTACCCTTTTTACATGTAGGAACCTTAAGTGTGCTTAATTCAGTCTCTGGAAACTATAAAAATTCCAAGAAAATACAAGTACACGCAGGCTATCTTGGATAACAGAGCTAGTCAGTTATGCGCCCGTCTTGGGTCCTGTGGAAAGATCCTAAGTCATTACCTTTGGGACCCAGGTCCCATTAATGCGACAATAAGCAGACAAAAAGTTGATTTTGTCACTTAAATTTGCCCGTAACGCTTATCTCGGGTCAAAAACAATTTGGTTGCATGATCAATAAATGACAATTTTGCGCTCTAAAACTAGGCTAAGCCAAAAGTGCAAATTATGCTAGCGGGAAATACATGCATTGAAAGTTATGCTCGTAATGACGAATTATGCCAAAAATTTTGCTAGCAAAATCTATCAAACCCTAGTTGCCCTCCGTGAGGGGTATGGATATTTTCTGGAATTACACATTGCACGATCGTTTCTTTGCAAAATAATAACTCAAAATGAAGAGAAAGATTTCTTGTAACCGGCACACACTGGATAGGGTCAAGTTGCAAATTTTATCTGTCATTAATTTACATTTTTCTCAGAAATAAGAGTTAAAATTTATCCTTTTTGCCCCCTCTTCTTTGTAACAAAAAATTTCACCTACTCTTTTGAAAATGCGCTGCTAATTATGACACAATTATTCATACCTGTTAATGAAGGGAATACCTTCAGCTGGATTGTAGATCTCGTTGTAACGCCGGGATCGTCTTTTTCGCATAACCATTTACAGCTGTACTCCCCCTCATCAGCATAAGTAACGTTAAAAATGGTGATAATGAAATCTATTTCGCATTTTGTCTTGGTTTTCCTTTCTTGAATTTCATACTTCTCACCGGATTTTAAGGACGTCAAGCTGTTGTTAAAATGCCACTGTAATTTGTTGTCGTAACAGTCGTTTGGTCTTACTCCAACTAGGCATTTTAAGCTGACGTTGGTGTTGGCTGTCACCGAAACTTCGGGAGAAGAGATTTGCGGGACTTTGAGGAAACCTATATTCGACAATATGACAATATTATTATAAACAAATAATAACTTTAAAAAATCATTGCTGCGTTGCACTTGTGCAGCGTCAGTGCAGCCCTATTTCCAGTCCCACCCATACTGAGTCCTGAGTATATTGTGACAATATAAATATGCCAAATGGGGCATCACGATGATCACGCTTTTTCACTTTTCTATTGTAGCTGTTTTTCTACTTTTCTCTTTTACGCCTTCTCCCCTATTCTCTTCAGTAACACGCCGTCCTTAATGACCCCTTAGCGAGTGGATGAAAACAATCCTTTAGCAACCGTGGGATGTTTTATATAGCTCCCTTTTAACTGATTGTGTCTGCTAAACAGGTTAAGAAGGCAAGGGTGGCTCAGTGGTAACAGCTCTCGCCTCCCACCAATGTGGCCTGTGCTCGATTTCTGGAGGCTACACCATATGTCAGTTTATTTTCTTATTGTCTTTCCCTTCCTCCAAGAGGTTTATCTCTTGTTACTTTCTCTCCTTTAAGACCAACATTTGCAACTTCCAATTTTATAATTGAGAAAGCGGGCGTTTATTAGAGATGGGCGTCTAATATACTTTGAACAGCGTAGAGGGGGCGTTTATTAGATAAGAGGCTTTTATTAGTGGGCGATAATTAGGTCACGGTATATATGTATTTAGGTATTTACACCTACATCTTCTCAAATTTTCTCTTTTTTGATCCCACACCTATTTGAAAGATTGTTATTGATTAGCTGGGGAATCAATAAGGATTGTCAAATAACAATGCCCCTATCCCTGAAAAACATGGAGGTGCAGAGTAAAGGGGATCAGTGAAGTAAGAGGTTTAGGGACTGGGCAATAATTACCTGGAGGCGGAGTTGGGAAATGGGTGAAATATGCCCTACTCACATAATGAAAATATTAAGGCTAAATCCCCCCCCCCCCCCCCCTTGAAAAAAGTCTACTCCCATTGATTCCCTCATACCTAGTTTACTTGTTGGATTTCTTCCTCCGGTACAAACATCACTTACAAATGACTCTTCCACGTATGACGAAAAGTCATTTGAAGAGTCATCAGAATCACTGGACACTGAGCTTGTGTCGTCTTCGCATGAATTGGGAGATTCCTCATCTTCTACAGCATCTCTGGCAATAAGGTTCCCGTGTGCGTGGGTGAGAACTCGATCAATCAACTTAGCCTTGCTTCCACTTATCTTAAGACCTTTTTGCTTTAGACACATTTTCAGGAGCTTGTTGGCAAGCGCTTTCACATCGTTTACACGTTTCATTTACCATACTTCAAATTTGTATTGCTATTAAAATTTCAACAGTTGGGTTTTTCATTCTGCTCAATTATGATGCCATGTGTGCTCCCATTAGCAACGGCTTTCTTTTTCATTGAATCATGACATTATAGTGCTACTTTTGCAACTTTTAATTAAAGTTTCCTGTTTTATTAAATCCTAGCGTAAATAAAGTAGCACTGTTTTAACATATATATAACAGAGGCATTCCTTTCCTACTGCATGACAGATAGGAAAACAACAGTTCATAGATCAGAACACCTTAGAGATGATAAATTTGTCAGTTTCATTCGAGAATGTTAGTATTTATATTTGAACTCTAATAACTCTTCCACTACTTTTCCAGTTTTCAAAAAGGAATGAAAAAGTAATGCCCCACTGTGTGTATTAAATTTTACATCCAACCCTCCCTCTCTTGTTCTCATTTTCTTCTATGACCCCCCCCCCTCTAATTTTCCAACCCCCCTCCAGGTAATTATTGCACAGTCCCTTAGAACGGTGCAGGTCTACTGCTTTTTTGGAGTCTTCTATGTAACAAGATATTCCGTGTTCTACTTTTTGCTTGATCCTTTTCCTTGAGCTTTGTGTCACCGCATTCCTAGGGGAATAGTTTCCAAACATTTTTTAGTCACTTTTTAAGGATAGTTTTGTTTAGTGGTTTTTCGTATCTGGCCGTACAATCGCTCTTACCTAGAACCCGTAATAGTATTTGGCAAGTATATCATTGATGTAGCTAGGATACACCTGCCTCAGGTGACCGACTGGTTTATCCTTTATAATCATTTCACTCTGGATGTCTCGTGTTAGTGGAGGTCAGAAGCTGGTTTTTAAAACATGAAGCACCCAATATTTAATCCATCTGGATGGGATGTCTGTTCATTGCAACAGGACAACCCCAACGTTATGTTTCTGGTACCCATTTATAAACCTGGATCTAGTTGTTCGAGGGACCGATTAGCGCCAACGGATGATATTTTTTCTGTTTAAAAAAACTAATGGTTTTGAACAACCCGGCCCTGATTGAAAAAAAGGGGTCTACGTAACAATTAAAACTGGTACAGCAATTTAGCTGGTTTTACCCACCCCGGTTTATTAGTGGCTTTATCTAAAGTAATCAGATCACTTACAACGTAAATTCAGATTAATTATCTCTCTTTTTTTACTCGACCATCCAGTAATCTTGTTCATTCCTCTGCATTTATAAGCCCCTGCGTGTTTTTCTTGGATATTAGGATTTCGAAGAACAGAAGATAAGGTTTCCTCTCCAAACAGCTGCTCGTAGAGATAAAAGCTTTCAGATCCGTTGATGATTAGTTTACTATCTGGATCGTACCAAGCAACACGAGGACGAGGCAATCCCTTAAAGGTACAATTAAGTTCCATTTGCGTCGTATCAGGATAGAAATACACTGGAGAACTTGTCTTAAATACTCTCTGAACTGGAACTGAAAAGCAATTTTTCGTCTTTAGTTACATTCCAAGCTGATAAGTCATTCACTCAGTTAGTTTTAAGATACAGTGATCTCCCTTTTTTAAGTGACACTTTACTAAAACAAACTCCTTAATGCTTTACTGCAGTTCATATGTTGATTTTAAATTAGGGACTCAGTAAAGTGCTTTTGTTAACGTTGAAGGTGATTCAGCCTGACGAAACTTCAACCGCTTTATGATATTAGTCTAACCGTAAGGGTTGACGTTACGATGCAATTAAATCTACGTCAGCCACCTACGAGGTCTTTAAGGATCATTTATAATACATGTAAAAAGAAGACCAAAAATTATCCATCATGATGTTTTTATATAAACCATGAAGTGCAAAAGAGGAAAAACGAGAAAATGCTCACTAGCGTATTTTATAGAAAAACATCCACGTGACTGATTTATATCCGTCGAATTCTCGGTTTTCACTCACGTGGGAAAGCAGAAATAAAAATGGAAACCTTTTAATACAGAAAGTATAGAGTCTGGGAAATGAAAGAAGATAAATATACAAAAAGCCTTGCCGAGAATCAGGTCTATGCAATAGTTCATATGCGAGATATTCGGAAAAACGTTTTACCCAAATTTATAAAGCTTTGTACGGAGACGACATGTTTGCGTCTCTTTCAGGGGAACAAATATGGCCGCCGGAAAACAACAGAAACATCGGTTTTTGAATTTTTCTACTTATGGGTGAATTCTTAAAACAAAGAACCCTTTTGAACCGAAAATTTGTTTGTATAAAGATTTCAAGGTGCTCTAATATCACATGAAAGAAGAAACTCAGAAGAGGCGATAGTTTCTTAGTTTGAATTTTGATAACCTCATGTGAAAACCAAGAGTTTTGTAATAAGTATTGCTGGTTTTCAATGTCACGCCATTCAAAATAGATCAAAATAAAAATCAAAACTATTCGACTATTCCCAGGATCTGGGAAATGAAAGGAGGTAAATATACAACGACCTTCGCCAAGATTTGGGTCGAAGGAATAATTCGTATACGAGATATCCGAGGAAATGTTTTACCCAAATTTATAGAGCTTTGTATGGAGACGCCATGCTGGAGCTCATCCGGATGAGCTCGGCCAACATGGCCGACGGAAACCAACAGAAACACCTGTTACCGAATTTTGCTACAAAGGCGTGAATTTACTCCAGAGGAATTCATAAACATTAAAGTAATACTTTTTCTAATACTCGAACTATTTAGATAGCAAAATTCCTCGAAAAAGTCACTTTTTTAACCTAAATGACAGCTCTCTCGGCCGTTATGTAAATGCTGCGTCACGCAAAAGCTTAGAAATTCAAGCGAACTCTATTACAAAACAAAGAACCCTTTTGAAACGAAAATTTGTTTGAAAATTAGTTTTCAGCTGCTCTAATACACCATGAAAGTAAAATCTCAGTAAGATCGATAGTTTTGTAGTTTGAATTTTATTGACGTCGTGTGAAAACTAACAATAGACCTTTACTGGCCCGAAGGTTACTTTGAAGGCCCTGCCAGGTCAAATCTTGCACATTTCCACCAGTCAAAATCGAGCCTTTTAGAGTCACTTTAGAGTCTTTCGGCGTTACTTTTATCGTCTGAAAGGGGGGTTGACAAGTCTGCGCGGTTATTTCACAGTTCATGCCTAAATGACTGCGTCCCAGTATAAACAGCCGTGTCTTTAAATAGTTTAACAGACTAACCCTAACCTATTTACGCGCTCAACTTTTTATCCAAAGCTATAAAGCAATAATTTGAACATAATTGAGGAAACCGTTTTGTTATAATTTTAATATTTATTTAGTTTAAATCCGCTGGGCGTGACTTTAAATCTTATGTTAAAGGAGAAGGAGCGACCAAATAATAAGAGGGAGGATGAGGTAAAAACCTTCAAAATAGGGGAGAGGGAAGACGCAATCTGGAAAGAGAGAAGGGAAAAAATCATCAATGATAAATCGTATATGATACACGACTCGCATTGGGACAAAACTTCACTTTGAATTTCGATTGGATTGTTTATATACTTTTCAAATGTTTTCTCAGCGGATTTTGTTCGTGGTAACTGTGGAACATTGCCCTATGTAAATTCTTTCTTCTATCCTGGAGGGTGGTATGAAGAGAAATGCACGTATGGTATAGTGTTTGTTGGTTTGGTTTGAAGTGAGTACGCTCATTTAGGATTAATTCTTTTTTCTATTTTCCTCCTCTCCTAGGATATTCGTTTTTAGAAAAACTTTTCTCTGTCTCAGATATTTCAGCAATAAATTTTATATGCGGTTAATTATTAAGTTCAATGAATAAGGGGCTGTTCAAACTTGGTACCGAGAACTAGACTGTGCTGAGCTACCGGCCCAAAATGGCATTGTTCAGACCTTGGGTACCCTATATCATTGTGTACATATTTGCTCAGTTTCGCCCATATTTGCTCAGTTTCGCCCTGTCAGACATCATTGGAAAAGGAGTGTAGCAGAGGGTAAAAAACAGTACATTGTCTCGGAGCGAAAGAAAAGATGTGGACCCGGTGCCCATTAGTTCCCGAGAACTAGGTCACGACCTCGTACACCGTGGGCACTGGCACCCTGGCCGAATTCTTAGCGTGGCTATATGAAAGAAGACCGTAATCACGTTACTGTCCCGAGACTACCGTGCTCAGGCACAGTGCCCGAACACCAACTCTGAACGCCGCCGAATTCTACCATCTTTATTTGACAATACGTCTTAAGTAGTATTCAACATGAGTGCGGTATATGTTGAAAAGGGCATCACTCTCAAACAGAATCAGTTTCAGGGGTTAAAACGTAGGGGAAATGATGCAAGTGAGCTGGTTGAGAGGACTGATGCCCGAGGCCACCGAGGCAACAATGGTGATAGTGAAGGTAATGATAAACTTAAGAAAAGTTACTTGGTCGTTGTAATGTACCTGTAAAGACATTTGGATGCAGGCACGTTCAAGGACCTTCCAGGTACCATTATTTCTTTTAAACAAGGGAAAAGTAAAAGCCGAAAGGCCTGCATAGAAATTGCTATATGTAGACATCCCACATATGTCACCTGCTTATATGTCACCTGTACATATGTCACCTGCTTGAATCAGAATCTAATGAGAACTAGGAACTTGCCATTGAAACGTTGCGTTCAGTATCGCTTAGTGGCTAGTCCGTAAGTGCAGTCGACACTCGACACTCCGCCACCAAGAATGTCTTCAAAACATTGCCAACGGAGAGGAGAAGTCGTTACGTCACGCTGCCATGGTAGCAACATTTCTGGATCTCAACAAACGCTCCCGGTCCTGCTAATATAGGAGAAAAAAAAACGAAAAAATTGACATGTATGAATTTCCGGTGCATGATTGCATTCAGGAACAAAACGGTAGCCCATACTTCTCCTCTATCGTTCGACAATGCAAATGACCGTCTTCCTCAAGAAAGATTGTTAAGATCCAGAAATTTTGCTACCATGGTAACTTGACGTCACGTTTCCCCCTAATTCTTGGCTGAGTTTTATGATGTGAACGAGTTTTTTCTCAGACCGTCAAGCAGTGGGCATGCCAGACAATCCTTCTTTGTTTACTCTTTCCCGGCAGATCTTTTAAATTTGGCTGTTTCGTCTCTCCTAATTACTTGAAATAATGCAATGCGTACACCATGCAACTGAGTGACGATTGGTTGAAGACGGAATGAGCACAGGACTCACAAACACGCACACGGCGCGTGGATTCTCTGATCTGTATCACGAATTCGCTCGAAAAGAATATTTTCTCTGTCCTGCATTACGTCATGGTTGCCTTACATTACTCTATGTTACATCGATTCGAGATTTTTTCTGCCCCTGGAACTAACGTGGACGGCTCTTTTAGGCTGCCGCCTCGCAGCCTCGCGTCTTCGCAAGGCTGCTCGTTGGAAGTTACTAATTAAACGTTATAACGCAATGTGGGCCATTCAGTTAGGAAAGTTGCAGATAAGGCTGCCTTGCTAAACCCCAACTTTTGGACCACTACCATGATATGTTTGTCCAGCAAAGTTGTGCAACTAATGCAATCAGGGGATTAGTCTTATCTGCTTTGTGAGTAGCATTTAACTTCATTACATGTACTTACTTCTTTTCTACTTCGTGACCCAGCTTCAAAGCCAGATCAAATTTATACCATTAAATTCCTCGAGTACGAGTGGGGCGATTATTTAAATTTCGGCCAAGAGATGGCGAGTATTGCATATTTTTCCAGTGGTTTAAATCTGTGAAGACTAACGTTACTTCACAGATCCCCTTTTTCAGATGATTTATTTTAGCATTTCACCTTTCTAACCATTTGAGTACATAAATGACAAGAATACAAGAATAACGTAAATATAGGTAACAGGGTTAAGAAGTATAATTATCAATCAACAACATTGAACTAACTTAGGGCATGTATTCATTTCAACATTAAAACTATCTTACCCCGTTTTTCTTGAACGATGATGTAAGCGTGCTTTACAGAATAACCGAGTGCGTTCCCCACAATGCACGAATACTTTCCTTCATCTTTCTTTGTAACGTTGACCAAACTTAAAGTGATTCCATGGATTTCGCGCTTGTTGTTGCTACTGGTTTGGTAATAGAATGAACCTGGTTGGTTCAGCTTTATGACTTCATACGCGAATTTTCTGCTATCAATGCCATTACCAGACCTGTTGGAATGTAAAGGAAACCAACGGAGCCACTGGAAATGAGTCATAAAGTCACTATATGCCCTGCATATCAAAGTCGCGTTTTCGCCAACAAAAACTGTAGCGTTTGACATCGGAAGGGCCACTGGTTTAGTACGAGCTCGTTCTACGAAGGAAGAAAACAGGGATTATCGTCTCGGAGCGAAAGAAAAGATGTGGACGCAGTGCCCATTAGTTCCCGAGAACTAGGTCACGACCTCGTACACCGTGGGCACTGGCACCCTGCCCGAATTCTTGGCATGGGTATATGAACAAAGACTGTGACCACGTTAGTGCCCCGGGAGTACCGTGCTCAGGCACAGTGCCCGAACACCAACTCTGAACGCCGCCTAATTCTACCATCTTTATTCGACAATACGTTTTAAGTAGTATTCAACATGAGTGCGGTATATGTAGAAAAGGGCATCACTCTCAAACAGAATCAGTTTGAGGAGCTAAAACGTAGGGGAAATGATGTAAGTGAGCTGGTTGAGAGGACTGGCGCCCGAGGCGACCGAGGCGACCGAGGCAACAATGGTGATAGTGAAGGTAATGATAAACTTAAGAAAAGTTACTTGGTCGTTGTAATGTACCTGTAAAGACATTTGGATGCAGGCAAGTTAAAGGACCTTCCAGGTACGATTATTCCTTTTAAAACAAGGGACAATTAAAAGCCGAAAGGCCTGCATAGAAATTGCTATGTGTAGACATCCCACATATGTCACCTGCTTATGACTGGGAATCTAATGAGAACCAGGAACTTGCCATTGAAACGTTGCGTTCAGTATCGCTTAGTGGCTATTCCGTAAGTGCAGTCAACACTCGACACTCCGCCACCAAGAATGTCTTCAAAACATTGCTAATAGAGAGGAGAAGTGGTTACGTCACGCTGCCATGGTAGCAACATTTCTGGATCTCAACAAACCGTCCCGGTCCTGCTAATATAGGAGAAAAAAAAAAGAAAAAATTAACATGCATGAATTTCCCGTGCATGATTGCACTCAGGAACAAAATGGTAGCCCATACTTTTCCTCTATCGTTCGACAACACAAATGACCGTATTTCCCAAGAAAGATTGTTGAGATCCAGAAATTTTGCTACCATCGTAACTTGACGTCACGTCTCCCCCTAATTCTTGGCTGAGTTTCATGATGTGAACGAGTTTTTTCGGGCACCGTCAAGCAGTGCGCATGCGAGACAATCCTTCTTTGTCTACTCTTGCCCGGCAGATCTTTAAATTTGGCGGTTTCGTCTCTCCTGATCATTTGAAAGAATGAAATGTATACTCTTTTGACGACGATTGACGATTGACTTAATTCTTCGAGAACTAACCCATTCTCTGTTTGTCAGCATCATTTCGTTTTGTTTTGTGCTGTATTGTAAATGAACACTAAGCTATTCACATTCTGACTAGACCATATTACAATTTCATGTTCCAACTCGACATAGGCCGCTAGATTGTTCATTATGTGGCTAGACTGTCTGGCCCGTTTATTTAAACGAAGTTTAGCCAGTCAAGCGCGTTCTAAGACATTTTCAGTTTAATCAAGGCTTTTATCTAAATACCATGCAATTTCTTGAAAACATACAGACTAGACAAAAAGAGCATTTATCATTCGAAGCAAATTTTTCTTTCTTTTCGTTGGCCGACAGCCCACCACGTGACCTACAAATAACTGCCAACAAACAATGGTCTGCTTGTGCGCAATGCCGTCCAACTGTTTTTGGCTGCAAATAATATTCTACACATGCGTAAAGAAAACCGTGCTTTTCTCCTTCTTGCGATCGCTCTTGCGTGAAAATGGCAGATCGCTTCTCTTCCGCGAGGATGTTCATTAAAAAAACAAACTCGGTGATCGAATGATAAAACAATTATTGAACTCGGTTATCGCAAAATATCGTGATTTGTCAATGTCTCGCAGATCAATTTTTTGCCTCAGCCTTCGGCTTCGGCAAACAATTTATCTGCTCGCCACAGACAAATCACGATATTTTGCTCAAACTTGTCCAATAATTGCTAATTATTTTCTTAAAGTATTCCACTTAAGAAGTGGATAAATAGACTTCGGTGCAAGATAGATTTAGTTTGAATAACCGACCCTTTATGTTTAATTATAGCTAAACCGTTTGATTTTTTTATTAGCTTTGGCGGCATTAATTACCATGGATTTCAGTAGGATAAAGGAAGAAACCACTCACTTGCGTATTTTATAGAATAACCTTCACTTGACTGTTTTCCATCGGATGAGTCCATTTGTTAGTCAATCAATCACCCAATCAGAGGACAGGATTTACTTAATAAAAAAAAATACTAAACAAAATAAGAACGAATGTCGCTAAGGATTGAGCAAAATTGGAAATGGTCGAACAAAACCTTTCCTCATACTTTGTGTGTAGTTAGTACTTCATGAGACTACTCACTGTGGCATTTGTTTGACTTCTAACAAAAACCTGCACTGGGCATCAGGGGGGATGTTTGGACCAAAAATTACATTTTTTGGAACAATTTTTTTTGTTGTTGTTAGGTAAATATTTCAGAAAGCAGACTAAGAGTTAGAAATCTGTTTACATGATAGCAAAATATCATCTTTCCTCTCAACAAAAATGTTATCAATTTTTCTCTAGCCCCCCTCCCCCCGACGGCCCCTGTTCATCGTCATTTCCAAGGGGGGGGGACGTTTTTTGACAAGGCTTAAAAATAGACATTTTTGAACACATTTTTTTCTTCCTAGCAATCCGATTTAGATCAAAATTGAAACAGGATGTAAATATTTCACCCTTTTTAAACCATTTCATGCTTAAAAATCCGTGGGCACTCGATACATTTTTGCATGCCAATCAAATGAAAATGTATGCCTGAGACAAAATAGTTAATTTTCGCAACTTTTGTTCGCCGCTATCTTTCTTTTAAATAACGTAATTGGGGCGATGTTAAGCAAGAACGTTGGTTGCTCCCTATAGATTGCATTCCTTTACGTTCTACAGTCAGTTATAGAGCAGATTAACGATTTTTGGTTTACAAAAACAGGCATTGTGTAGTTGGCGGTTAATTTATGCAAATTACTACCCACGTTATAACTTGGCAGGAAAATCTAATTCGACGTTTTCCAGCAAAATAAATCACTTCGATGGGATTATTAATAGATACTGACATAGTACATACATTAACAAAGCAATCAATAAGAAACACATTTCAGAGCCAAGTCAAATCTCTCACAAGTCACGGTTAGATCTCATCCATGCATGTCAAACTCTTTCGTTCATCTTCCCATCTTCAATGCAGACCTCTAAGTTTCCTTTCACTTCGACAACCTACCAATTTACTGCAGCTGCTCATAGGAAGACGTAATTTTCTTCACCGCGGAAGAAAATGCAGAAAATGGTGTTCTGTTGGATTGTCTTGCAATTTTCCAGCAATCTGTTCAAGGTAACGCATCTTAGTCACGCAATGTGTCACGTCCTAAGCCCTACCCTTGACACCATTATTTTACAGTACAGTACTTCTTTCGTCTACTGTACGAATATTAAAATTCATAAACGTTTTATTAAGTATAATGTCAGAAAAACAGTGAACCCCATTTTATTTAGACTTAGACTGAAAGTGCTATTTGACCTGTTTGAATTAAACATATTAATTGTTGATCAAAATTCAAAGCCGACTTGAATCCCCGGGGGTACTCCCTAAAATGGCCTATAAGGAGAGGCTCCACCCAAAAGGGATACCACTTTCAGCCTGTAAGTGTATGAGAGGTTTGGGATTTCACTTGTTGAAGTATATGACAGGGTAGGGAAAACTGTCATTTTGGTTGGTAAAAAAGCCCAAAAAGGGCTTACAGATGCATTACATGGTTGTGAAAAGAGCTGAGTAAACGGTTTGGTTTTGTGGTTCATTCATATTTTTAAGACAGTGCATTTACAGAAGTTAAGAGGGATGCAAAGTTCTAAAATAGGCATGTGAAAGGGGTACCATTGCCAACAGAAGATATACGAAGGGGTACCTTTTCTGTCAAAAATGGTATATTAAAAGGGTATGGGGCTGGACCTCGGGGCGGAGCCTCCCCGTATGAAACTTTTTGTCGAGAAGCCCCGGGACTTCAATCTTTGCTGAATTCCTAAAGACGCCTTGCTCCTATACAGAACAAGGTGAAATTATTGTTAACAAAATTTCCACAGCATTTTTTTTTTTTTTTTTTTTTGCCTTGAATGGTAAATTCCCGGGGGTGGCGACTCTTGAGCTGTCAAATCCCCCGTTGTGGGAACGAAAAAGAGGGTAAATGCCCCGTCCTCCGTCTACACTGCAACATTTTTCATTGATCGCACAGTCGAATAGAGCCGTTTTAAGCATTTTAATGTGCGATTTTTTGTTTCAATTAACGTCTTCCTTTGTAACAGCGCTATGATTCTAATTAAGACTTCACGCCGCAACGACATGCACCAGTTTACAATTTTAGTATTGATGTAAAATTATTGATATTAAAATTAATAGAGTGCTGTAAAGTTATATGCTGTGAATAGTTTTATAAATATGAAAGAATGTTTTTCTGCCAATCAAATAATATCAACAGAGATTTGATTCAATGACCAAAAAAGGTTGATTCACTATCGACAGCTCCCGATTTCGCTATGTAATTCTGGCTTGATAAGCAATGAAGACATGCATGCAGAAAATCAAGAACATGCCTTTACAACCCTCTTCAATTTATTCATGTCCTTGACAGATGAGCAAATCTGCTCTCTTTCCCAGTAAAATCCTCCGCATAGTTATATTCTGATAGGAAACCGCGTGCGTATCAAAAGCTCGGGAATGGCCTCGGGGTTGGCAAATGCCCGGCCCCCGGGCAGCACAAAATTTGCAAATGCCCCGCAGTAGCCCGAGGGGGGGGGGGGGCTGGGCGCAGCTGGAATTGACTGATGCATAAGAAATATCTGCTTTGTGAGTCGCTTTGCGAGCGAAGCATAATAGTACCCAGTCTCCTTTCGGGCAAACTGTTTATGTGCCGCTGTTACAGTGATATGGGCATCCTCGCGTTTTGGGCATCCCCATTCCCATATCCCTAGCGTTTTGGGCATCCCCGGTGGGGATGCCCAAAACTCTGATCGCTTCGACTTTGCCTAAATTATTTCAGACTGGGGAAAAGTCGGGATTGTCAATCACGAATTTACTGCTGAATAGTGTAGATGCATGTTAGAATTATATCGTCTGACACTTTTTGCCGGGTTTATTGCGCAGAAAAAAAAGAAACCATACGCTTGCAAGCGAGCAATGCCGCAATCGCCGGCAGCTGCGATCGTCTGATTCCAAACAGCCAAAAACAAGAATACTAAACAAAGCAATCAAAAGACAAACATGAATAAAACTGCGTTTTGCGGTGTTGAATTCATAACAGTATGCATGACATTTGAGGCCTGTACAACTTAACCCCACAGCGCTACTTGACACACGAAAGGCTGTCACACAATTAGAGAGGCCTCTAATACGGGACGGACCATCAGAAATAACCGGAGGTGGGGTGACAATTCCCCCCAAAAAAATCCTGCAGTTCAAGGGAAAGGCATATCTTAAATAAAGTCCTGCAAGCAGTGATAGCTAAAAAGGAAAAGTCATGTCCTTTCCCCCCCCCCTCAAAAAAAAAAAAAAAAAAGCCCACTAACAAGAGAGGTTTTTAACTCGTGGGTGCGCGCGAGCGTACCACGAGTTATTGCAGGGACAGGGATATGCAAATGAGTCACTCGCTCACTCGTAGTAGATGCACTTCGTAATTAATCGGCTCCGAACTCGAGCGCTCCAAGATCTATCGTTTCCAAAGAAGCACACGCTCGCCGAAGTTCGGTGGCATCAAATTCCTCGCTGAGAGCGTGCATCGTGCGCTACAGCACGGTTAGAGAATAGAGGTCTTACCAAATTTAAGACACGCAGGAATCTTTCAGGTTTATGCTGATTAGTACGATTCAAGAGCCTTTGACTCGTCCAGGCGTTAAACTTGACGAGAAGATGAGCATTTGCTCTTCGACTCCTTCAACTTCGACGCTGGCTTGATCTCCTACCTTGTAGTAGGTTATGTGTATGAATGAATGTATGGTAATACAGGCACTTCTTCTTCTTCTTCTTAAGTACTCCCCAAGGTCACGGGGGGAAATGGATGTGATTTTGAGCATTAGCTTGAAAATGACAGCGGAAATCGAGATAAGAAAACATAAGCTTATGTTTTACGTCCTACTTCGCGGAGGAGTTGTGTCGGCTTTGTATCGCGTATGTTCTTTCATTGTTATGAAATGCGTTTACATTGTTTTTTACTGTCAGTAGCCTGGTTTCAATAAGCTTAATTTCATCCGATTGCTTCGAGTCGTTTTTTCAATCGGTTAAGTATCAGAAGTATGGCTCGATCGTTTGCCGGCGGAAGTGTCATGGAAAACGCATTAATTTGAGACTTTTCACCAAATCATGTGATCATCCTCAATGGCGTAGTGGCTATGTGAGGTCGGGTCAACTCGGAGGCACCGGGTTCAAATTCTGCTATGAACCTTCCCTTCGTTTTGTTTGCTTATTTGTTTTGCTGTTTTTTTGTTTTTGTTATTTCGTTTTTAAATATATACCTAAATAACTGTTAATAAAGTGCAATAAACAGCAAGAAAAGTATTGTGTTTCCAGAACAAGGATAGTATATTTATAATCTGAATTTCTATCATTTCCTAAAATTTACTGTGGGAAAACCAGAGGTGATAACTAATTGATTATTTTCTAAACAACGTACCCACAAGTTTACAATAGTCTTTCTTTGATTAGAAAAATTCATGCACTGAAAATATCCTTCCCCCATACCCGCTTCGTTCATTTCTAATGGTCCGTCCCTTATTTAAAAGAAAATAATTTTCTATTGCTACAAACACATTGGGGATGCGTTCAGAAGTTTTCCAGAACTTTTCGGCATTTCTTCGCTTTATCTAAGGAGAAGAAAACAACTACTAGTGAAAACAAAACAAACAAAGAAAAAAAACTGAAAATGTAGTTATGATAAATGGACGCTCCAATGATGGTCACTAGACGAGATGTTGTGCTTGGCGCACACAAGAAAGTATTTCTGATGTTGCGGGCGTGACAGCCGGCGTGACATAAATGGATGTTCAAGGCCACACACTTGGGTTAACTGACAGAAAATCTGTCATCTTGATCCGGCGTCAGAAATATAACTTCTCATCTTTGGCTTCACATAAAAAATAACAAACGGGAGCTATAAGAAGCACTCCGGTTTACAATGCCCTTTGACAACCTACCAAAAGATGCACTTATGCCTCACCCTTTCAAAGAACACTGAAAACAAAAGAAATTTAACGTATGTTTTCGATTTTCAACGTGGCATTTTAGACACCACTATCAAGAGGGTGCATTGGCAAATAAAATTTGTAACTAACCATTTCCATCGTGTCAGGTGATTTTCCTAAGAGTATTATCGGCCGGCGCGTCCAGAAAAAGGAGCAGAGTGGCACTCTTCGAAGACCCTCGCTTTCTCTTCCTCGGTGCCGTAACAAGCCGTCGAAGCGCTGTGCCATCCTTCTCCTTTGCTACGTAGAACAAGGACTCTAATTTTGAGTCATACTCGAACTTCTTGGCAAATTTTCGCAGTGTCGTTTTGTCTTGCTTTGTAAAGCCTTCCGGATAAACCTTCTTTTTAAGATACTGGAAAAGATTTCTATATTTAGCGGAATCCACCTCTGAAACGTTTTCGATTTTCCCGCGAAATCCAGAAATTTTTTGGAGGGGATGACCAAAACAATAGGGATTTGGACATCCCGGGAGGGTACCGGGGGATACCCAAAACGCTGCTGTAATATGAGACGGGGATGCCCAAAACGCTGTGACACCGCAATCTCTTGTGCCAGGGATTTGGCAAAACCCACTTCTCCTTATCGGCTCACAGTCATACAGTAAATACCAAGCATCAAACGATGAAGAGCGTAAACAGTATTGTGTGACTGGCCCTCTGTGTCAAATAATCTCACAAAGCTAGAACAAAAAAATGTAAATATGTGCGACTAAATAAGCGACTCCCACTTAGTCCCCACCTCGCATGAAACGAAACACGAAAAAGCCTCCAAAAATCTGACTCAGACTTCAGTTTCGCTAACTCCGGTGGCAATTCAATTTCGCCTTGTTGACTTGTTCTCTTTAGCAGCAAGACCTTAATACAAATTCAGGAGGACAATTAAGTCGGCTTTGAAACTTTTTCATCAGCAAGCTGTCTAACCGAACAGATCATGGCATTTTCTCTTTAAATCTACATAGGATTGGGTACACTGTTTTTCTGATTTTATGCTTAATGAAACTTACACAAATTCATAAAAATTCTAATATTTATGTAAAGTGTTACAATATGCGTTAGTTTGTTCGGTTTTGAATTAATTGATTTGAAAGTTTGCCAAGTACTATTGAGTGACACATGTACTTAAGGTTTGATTGAGCCTCATTAAAACGCATTTTAACCTACACGAGATCGCGTGCACAGTTCATTGAACTTACATCATGGTGTCAGAAGTTTAAAGAAGAAAATCCACGACAAGAAAAAATGGATACTAAAACGAACGCCTTCATACAGCGTATTACCTCATCAGTAGCACAGCTAATCGAGGATTCGACACTTCAAAACAAGATATGCCACCGCCAGAAGAAAGCGCGTCAACAGGCAGCGTCCCGCGATCGATCCCATTCACATCACATTTTCTCATTCCCTCTCCGATGACGGTAAAGGGAGACTTAGTTAACAACTGGGAGTTTTTCAAGCAACAGTGGACAGACTATGAAGTCGCCACGGGCCTCGACAAACAAGAACAAAAGATTCGGCTCGCCACTTTTCGCTCCGCTATGGGCAAGGAATGTTTACAGATTTTCCTTAACCTAAAACTCACAACGGAAGAACAACAAGATACTTCAAGCCGAAAAGGAACGTCGTATACGAGCGATATCTTTTTAACATGTGCCAACAGAACCCAGGTGAAACCGTGGATAGTTATGTCAATCGTCTACGAAAAGCGGCCTCTACCTCTTAGTTCGGCACGCTAACGGAAGAACTCATCAGAGATCGTCTGGTGATTGGTTTACAAGACCACGCAACAAAACTTCGTCTATTGAAAGAAGAAAATCTAGACATGAACAAGGCTCTAAACATCTGCCGATCAAGTGAAATCGCCACACAGTAGCTAAAGGCTGTGAAGACGGAGGAGAATAAAACAGAGGATGTTCGTGCTATTTCAAGCCGTCAGGGCAACAAAGGAAAGTCACGCAAACCCTTTAAGAGTGGTTGTCAGAGAAAACCGGGCAAAATGTTAAAAATGTCAACTGAAGGGGGTCAACAGAATAAGCTCATACTAACATCATAGATAGGTTAGGTGGAGTAATGGACAAATATAATAAACATAGGTTCTTCACTGCTCTTGTATTAGCACAGGTAACCCAGGCTCTGTCATAGTACCACAGTAAGGTTCCAGTAAAATTAGAGTGTTTGTATGGGGTAAAAATACCATCCTAAAATTTCTAGGAAATACTAAATAAAGATCAATGAAACTTACTCTGCAGTTAATTGTTGTTGTTCTTATTGCTCCAACGAGGTTTCGTGATAATTTGCAGTAATTTGTTCAAATTCACTCTATATACAATAATAATATACAAGGTAGGAAACACGAGATGCCATTTTCGCCGACATGCTCTCATTCAACACAACTTTTTCCACGAAATCCGAACTCCAACGGAAAATAAACATGCCAGGATCGTAGAAATAGGATAGAAGCAGATATAGAAACCAATGAAGCTTTCCCAGATAGAGAAACGAATCCCACAAACTTTGACAAACTCGAAGGATATAATCCAAACAGACCGAGAATATGCTCGCCGAAACAGCCGGGCCAGATCAACGCCCGGCCAAGAAAATGAGGCCTGGGCACTGTACAAAAAAATTCCATCCCGGGAATCCTGAGGTGACCGTCTGGGGACCGATACATCATTTGCCCAAAGCCACCCTCCCCTGCTGAAAAAATACTTGATAGAAGGCAATTGTTCTTCCTAGCCAATCACAATTCGCGAGAGCGAACCCCGCACACGCACCTAAATTTAAATGGCCAAAAAGAATAAATAAAACCAGGATAGTCTGCCGAGTTACAAGACGCCCCATTTCAATGAAACTAATGAAATAACAACGCGAAATACTTACAAGGCGGGCTGAAAACAAGGTTGAATAAAAGGTAGATGATGACTGAGATACTGTTGCTGTGAACTCTCGAGCGAAACTATCGTAAATAAACGGTGAAGCTTACAAAATAATGTCAAAAATTCTACAGGAAATTGCGACAGAATATAAATTGCGATAACTGAGACGAATGTGAAAGGCATGTGCGCCAGTAAACAAAGAACTAGCGCGATTAACATATTTAGCGATTAATGCGGCCGTAACACGTCGACTTCTTGTCAATACAACTGAACGTTCTATCAGTTAAATATGTGAACCATCGTGACACCTCTCTTTGAATTTGGTCTTGTTTTTCAAATGCCGCGGTAAGAGCCAAAATTCACTTATATCTTTTGCTCGTTTTAAGTTTTGTAAATCCTCCTTCGTTGTTAATTCCTTTGCACTTATAACCTTGCCCCATTGATGTTTGATAGACTTTCTGAGGACCAGCGCCAGGTGCTGAATATAGTTCGAGAGGGACATATCATCTTTATAATAGGCCAGGGTGGTACGGCTAGGAAGAACAATTGCCTTCTATCAAGTATTTTTTCAGCAGGGGAGGGTGGCTTTGGGCAAATGATGTATCGGTCCCCAAACGGTCATCTCAGGACTCCCGGGATGGAATTTTTTTGTACAGTGCCCAGGCCTCATTTTCTTGGCCGGGCGTTGATCTGGCCCGGCTGCTTCGGCGAGCATATTCTCGGTCTGTTTGGATTATATCCTTCGAGTTTGTCAAAGTCTGTGGGATTCGTTTCTCTATCTGGGAAAGCTTCATTGGTTTCTATATTTGCTTCTATCCTATTTCTACGATCCTGGCATGTTTATTTTCCGTTGGAGTTCGGATTTCGTGGAAAAAGTTGTGTTGAATGAGAGCATGTCGGCGAAAATGGCATCTCGTGTTTCCTACCTTGTATATTATTATTGTATATAGAGTGAATTTGAACAAATTACTGCAAAATATCACGAAACCTCGTTGGAGCAATAAGGACAACAACAATTAACTGCAGAGTAAGTTTCATTGATCTTTATTTAGTATTTCCTAGAAATTTTAGGATGGTATTTTTACCCCATACAAACACTGTAATTTTACTGGAACTTTACTGTACTATGACAGAGCCTGGGTTACCTGTGGTATTAGAGATACGAGCATCACTTTATTTGACCCCTTCGGACGCCATTTTTGTAAGAAAATTTTGACCATTTTCTGAAGTTCACAAACTCCTCAAAATTAAACGAGCGAAGTTCATTTTTTGTATGCGATTCCACAGAAAACAGGACTATCTTCGAAAACCATAAACATTGTTAAGTAGCTACGGGCAAGACTAAAACTTTCTTATTTTACCTGACCTAAACTCAGTGTCTGCGAGCGAATTAAAAATCGATCGTTTTTGAATTGATCTGTAGCACACAACTAAAAAGAATAATAAAACTCTGACAGCCAAATTGCAGTCTACAATCATCCATGTTACCAAAACACTAATAATCATTTTGGCTCGTTGGAAAAGGGAGAAATTAGAAAACTCACATTTTTCATAGGTACCAACGTTTTTTCTTGAAAATAGGCCGATCCCTTTTTGTTTGTTTCAAGTCCTCTTCATGATTTTTGTTCCCTATTTCGCTGTCAGCTATGGTCAGCAGGTAGAGGAAATATCAAAAAGTTCGAAATACTGTCACTGTAACATCTTGGAACGGCAAAAAGTGCTAAACCATGGGCTAAAACTAGAAAATAACACAGCGACGCCATCTTGAAAGTTCAGTACTCTGGAGGAACTGGCACTAGTAGTTGACAAGACGACGAACAATAAGGTAAGAGACAGAAACAAACGACTCAGTAAATAAATGCACACTTCTCATACAAATCACAAACAAACCCTTATCAGCTACTTGCTCCAATATTACTTCTCTGTTTACTGCATTTGGTTCGTTCACTTCTGGGTTGTCATTTTTTGCGGAGTGAATAGAGTGGAGAATATAATGGGATTTTAACCTGGGACTTCTCTCTCCGTTTGGGAGGCGAAAAAGAAAAATAAGCACTCCTGATCGCAGGTTAATGGGTGATTAACACGGCGTACTTCATCTGCTCTTCATTTTGAGTTATCCCGTGAATGTGGATAACATTCACCCTATGGCTTACTGGGAATCGATTCACCTCGTTTTATAGCTTGAGCAGGAGCCCTTTTTCAGGTCTGTAGGTTTTGCAGTCTGGTTTGTGGGACTTATAAGGTATTCAAAATTCGCGGCAAAGTTGTTCTAAAAATAAACTTGTTAGCTAAAACGCCGTGACACGACTACATAGAAGCTGCTCGCTCCAGGTTATGGGCTCCTGCGTGACGCAAATAATTGGGAGCTGCAATCCAGATATTCAAAAGACGATTCAGAAGACTACGCGCAATCGGCCTATTCTGAAATGGACGGCTACTGTCGAAGGTCGTTTTAAGGTACTGTTCCTTGCGCAGCCGTCTTAAAACTTTACTGTATAATGGGGGTGAATTCATGTAAATGTCAGTGGGGAGTGAGGGTTGGTCATATTTTTTTTAGTGACTAGGAGGGGTAATTGGGTAAGAGCTAGCTTTCCTTTGTTGGCAGGTGAGGTTACATATTATTACCCTAGCCCCTCCTGTCCCTTACATAATCTAATCTTTTCTTGTGACAACGCTGTGTGAAAAGAGATTCACTGAAAGCAACGTGGTATAGGTAATTTTACAGTTCAGTCTTATCTCACTTCGTTTTATAATAAAAGTCCTTGTTTTTGAAATGAGTAAGCGTGTTCTAATTGCAGCGAAACACAGAAACCCCATTTAAAGTAGAAAACGAAATAACGAACACTCAGGGATAGTAGATGACAACAGCAAAATAAATAAGGAGTTGTGTTCCATAACTCGGTGCAACACAACGTCAAAAGAGGACTATTGGAAAAAAAGGAAGTTTATAATTTGCCAGTATCAGAATACTATTGAAGTAAATTTGCGTTACCCTATCTGTTATGATGACCACGACATTATTTGTAGTCTTAAAAAGCAAGGAAAGAAATTACACGGAAAGTTTAAGATCTTGATCGGCTATGCATGCGTTTCGGGTAGTTATCGCTGTTATCGAAGGGCCTGTTGGTCTTACACGGAGAAGTCATGATGTTTCTTCATTTTAGGCCCTTATAACCGGTTTTCAATTTTCTCAAAACGTTTATACTGCGTTAAAGTACTCCTTCGGACCGATTTAAGCCCGGAACTACTAATCTGGAAAGTGGAGCTCAGTAGTATAGTAGGGATTGGTTACTCCTTTTTTAGCAGGGGAATCTCATTAACTTGTGGGGGGAATACATTAACGCCGATGGCGTCATAACCTTTAGTCTTTATCTCATGAATAAAATGCGCAGGAATCTCATTAAGATAAGGTCGCGTACTATTTTTAGCTGGTTTAACCGGTTTTACAGCACGTTTTTGGAGCACGTAGATAATAACTGTTTGTTGCTTTGTTTGTATGTACCTCATGATCTGTATTTGCATAGTTTGTCTCGCCTCCAACTGAGACCATCTAGTTTCCGTTTGGAGACAAGGCAAGTACTAGTACCTGTCCCTTCCGAGTACTGGATTTCTAAGATGGCGTCCCTTTATTATATTCTAATTGTATCCAATTGTTCAGCACTTTTTACCGTTTTAAAAAGCAACATTGGCAGTATTTCGAGTTTCGTGGAATTAACTTGCTTACCATAACGAAATAGGGAAGAACAATCATCAGGAGGTGAATTGACTCCCAGTAAGCCTTAGGGTGAATGTTATCCACAATCACGGGATAACTCAAAATGAAGAGCGGATGAAGTAATTCGAGTTACATAACCCAGAGCGAGCAGCTTCTATTTAGTCGTGTCACGGCGTTTTTAATAACCAGTCTATTTCTAGAACAATTTTGGCGCGAATTTTGAATACCTTATAAGTCCCACAAACCAGACCGCAAAACCTACAGACCTGAAAAAGGGCTCCTGCGCAAGCTATAAAACGAGGTGAATCGATTCCCAGTAAGCCATAGGGTGAATGTTATCCACATTCACGGGATAACTCAAAATGAAGAGCGGATGAAGTACGCCGAGTTAATCACCCATTAACCTGCGATCAGGAGTGCTTATTTTTCTTTTTCGCCTCCCAAACGGAGAGAGAAGTCCCAGGTTAATAGCCCATTATATTCTCCACTCCATTCACTCCGCAAAAAAATGACAACCCAGAAGTGAACGAACCAAATGCAGTAAACAGAGAAGTAATATTGGAGCAAGAAGCTGATAAGGGTTTGTTTGTGATTTGTATGAGAAGTGTGCATTTATTTACTGAGTCGTTTGTTTCTGTCTCTTACCTTATTATTCGTCGTCTTGTCAACTACTAGTGCCAGTTCCCCCGAGTACTGAACTTTCAAGATTGCGTCGCTGTGTTATCACGAGGAGCCGCAAGCAGTGATATTTTTGCACGGCATCTGGCGGCACATCAAATAATTTGGAATTGAAGGGCAAATTCCTAGAATATCTTCGCCAGTTAAGCTACAGAAAAGGTGTTAAAAAACGTCAGGATCCAAAACAACACGTCAATCAAAATATCACTTGGACCTTTTCGCTAATGAAGAGCTATCACGCGGCTAAGCTTGAATTAGACATATATTGAAATAGGAACTCGTGTCAATAAAGTATCAGAAGTGAGTGGGAATCGCTCCTGGTTAAAAAACTGGTTCACAGGGATATGCATCTCTTTTAGTTAAGAGAAGGGAATCAGAACTGCTTTTCATGCAGGAACAGGTTTTCTTCGGGCTAACTACAAAACTTCAGCTTATTTCACTCCTTGACATTGTCAAAGCGCATTTTGTAAAGATAACTTTTTCCGCTTTATCAGCTTTTTTGATACTCTATTCCATTAATGTTTAACCTCCCTCAAAAAGCCCAATAATATAAATGCTGTTGTTAAAAAAAGCGTTTTACCTGTTTTCGTGAATTCGCTACCCAAAGATCACTATGCTCAAAGGACAGGGCAAAATTTCCAGGAGAGAGGCATTAATTTTTTTTCCCACGAGGTTACAAAGAGAAAATGCAATGATTATTATTAATGTAACCATCAGGTATGTTCTACCCACGAGGTTACAAAGAGAAAATGCAATGATTATTATTAACGTAACCTTCAGGTATGTTCTACCCACGAGGTTACAGAGAGCAAATGCAGTGATTATTATTAACGCAACCTTCAGGTATGTTCTACCCACGAGGTTACAGAGAACAAATGCAGTGATTATTATTAAATGTAACCATCAGGTATGTTCTACCCACGAGGTTACAAAGAGAAAATGCAATGATTATTATTAACGTAACCTTCAGGTATGTTCTACCCACGAGGTTACAGAGAGCAAATGCAGTGATTATTATTAAATGTAACCGTCAGGTATGGCGAAAAACCAGTAGACTCTTGGGGAACCTCTCGATAAGCAAACAACAGAGGGTTGATAAAGCGATGCCACTGTCTTGGTTGTTCACTACACAATCTCTTTAACATAAAATTCATTGTTCCGTTGAACTTCTCAGTTAAACCATTACACATAGGGTGGTAGGGCGTGGTTGTGATCTGCTTGATACTCAGCAATCGTGTTACTTCCTTCATGCGATCAGAGACGAGCTGTGTACCAAGATCACTTAAAATCTCTTCAGGAACTCCCAATCGACTGAAGATATTTACTAACGCCTCTGCAACGGTTTCAGTGTCAATAGTCTTCAAAGGAACGGCCTCAGGGTAGCGAGTCGCAAAATCAACAAGTGTCAGGATGTACCTGTGTCCTTCTTCGCTTGGTGGACTGATAGGTCCGACAAGGTCAATGGCTACTCTTTTAAACGGTTTATCAATCAAAGGCATCTTCTGTAGTGGCACCTTTGGAACCGATTCCTTGTTTACGGTCTTCCGAAAGACATCACACGATTTGCAGAAACGGGCTACATCACCTTGAATACCTGGCCAATAAAATGCACTCTGAATCTTGTCAGTCGTCTTCTTAATACCTAAATGACCTCCCATTATAGATCCATGAGCCACTTCCATTATTCGGGGTCTTAACTGCACAGGAACCATCACTTGCTTCACAGGCTTCCCACCATTCACAAAAGGGTGTTTGTAGATGCGGTACAATATCCCACTCTTTACCTCAAAAGAAATCTCAGCTTGACCCTTCACTAGTACATCACCTCGGTCCCAGTACTTCTGCAAACTCTCATCTTTACTCTGCATCTGTTTAAGTTTCTGTTTATCTACAATGGGGCTCTCTTGGTAGCTTGGTACTTTTAAAGGGGTAACTTTACCGTCTTTCTTAGCTTGACTTCTCGTGGTTACAGCGCACGCTTCTTGCCAAGTTAGGTCTGGTTCATCTGCAGGTCTAGCTCCAGGAATGTTACCTATTATCAGGTCGTAAATGGCATCTGGGAGACATTGCGCTTCCACTTGCCCCTTGAGATAAGGTGTATCCACAGTAATTCTTGCAATAGGTACCTTCCTCGCTGTGTTGTCAATGAGCAGCATAACGTTAAAATCACCGGTAAAGATTCAAGATTCTTCTTCCGCACAAGATTCTTCTTAACTACTATTCCACTACAGCCAGTGTCTCTTAAAACATCCACAGTCTTCTCTCCCACTCTTCCTTTTACAACAGGCATTTTCAACCGATCGCCAGACAGAGGTTCAAGGCAGGCATTGCTTACTATTGGGATCTTCTTACCACCAGCTAACAACAGTTTATCATCCTTAATACAGGCTTTAACTTCTTCTTCTGTAGGTTTAACCTCGGGTGGCTGAACTAAACAACCGGCACTCACTTGCCCACGCTGCACAGGGAGACCATCCCTACTTTGTCCTCCTGACTTCAGTTTACCTGATCGACAGTTCCTCGCTTCATGACCTTGCTTGCCACACACGAAACATTTCTTAACCAGAGATGGGCAGTTAACAGCCTTGTGGCCACGAGCGTTACACTTGAAGCACACTACCGTCGTTGAATCATTCTGCAGATTCTTTGTTTCATCCTTCTGAGGTAGTGCTTGTAGCTTCTTGCTCGCAGAGCTGAACAGATGCTTTCCGTGAGCTTCTAAGTATTGATCGGCAATCTTCGCTATCTGAACAAGCGTTTCCGGGGCTCTTTCACGAAGGTGAATGGCTAACTCTTTTGGACAAGAGTCAATAAACTGTTCCTTCACAATTAAATCTTTCAAGCCTTCGAAAGAACGATCAGTGTTCGACAGCTCTAACCAACGCAACAAGTATCTATCCAGTCGCACTATAAACTGTTCAGGACTCTCGTCAACTTCCGGCTTTGATGCTCTAAATTTACGACGATAGCCATCCTCTGTAAGGTCATATCTCTTCTTCAAAGCTAACTTCACTCGATCATAATCTTGGGCTGCTTCCTCGGATGATCGCGAATAAACCTCTAGGGCACGTCCAGACAAAAGAGCACTAAGTTTCGAAGCCCATCCTGTCTTCTCCCATTTAGCTGTAGTTGCGAACCTCTCGAATCGTTGTAGATAAGCATCCAAGTCGTCCTTGCCATCAACAAAAGAGGGAAGCTTGGGTGCCTTGGCCCTATCCTCTCTCACTTCAGCACGTTCGGTGTCGTTAAGGCCTTGTGCTAGACGAGCGAGGTCTAGTTCATGCTCTCTCTTAGCGGCTTCAATAGCCTCTTTCTGTTTCAACAGGTCTGCATCCAGCTCTAATTTTCTCAGTTCGCGTTCTTGCCGCCTAGTTTCTCTTTCTTCGTCTTCTCTCCTACGTCTTTCCTCTTTCTCTTCTTCTTCCTTTCTTCTGTCTTCTTCAAGTATTCGACGTCTCTCTTCTTTTTCTTCTTCTATCTGCCTACGTTTTTCTTCTTTTTCCTCTTCCAGTTGTCTACGTTTTTCTTCTTTCTCTTCCTCCTCCCTCCTTCTTTCTTCCTCAAATTTTCGACGTTTTTCTTCTTTTTCTTCTTCTTCCCTCCTTCTCTCTTCTTCTAACTTTTGTTGTTTTTCTACAAACTCGAGCAGCTTTTCTCCCTCCAATCCGCATCCTTTCCCTATCTGCAAAAGCTTTTCCATTTCCACAGCAGTAGTTCACAGCTATCACACTTGATATACTTCCTCGTAGCAGTTCCTCTTACTTTCGCTGTAACTCCTTCTTCTTAAACTGTCCTTTCCTGGTTACTGTAGTCGGCAAACAATTGAATTCCTCTCCCAGGACAGGCCCCCAATGTTACGCGGGTAATCTTTTAGAGGACGGGTAGCTTGCAAACCAAACTGAACGCAGGGTTGTCGGAACAGTAACAAGAAGATTTATTCCAAAAATGAACGTAGTTTCCACTGAGTAAAACTCCACAACAGCACTTAACTCGTTAAACTTACACGGTCTCCGCCAACTTCAATTAACTTGATAAACTCACACGGCCTCCGCCAACTTGAATAAACACTACTTTCGTCACACTTGACTAAACACGACTAACGTCGAACTCTCCTTGCTTGTGAAAACTAGTTAAAACTTAACTCGAGCTGGCCTACTTATATACTTTTACAATAAAGTTCTAGAACATTCCAAATAGTCTAATTATAGAAAGATTACAAAATATACCGACTTTAGAAACGCTTACACAAGATCCTAAAATAAACAAACTACGAACTCTCGCGAAGCTTCTAGAAAGTCATCCTAGTCACGCAATACAATTTTTTGTAACAGTAACCATCAGGAATGTTCTACCCACGAGGTTACAGAGAGCAAATGCAGTGATTATTATTAATGCAACCATCAGGTATGTTCTACCCATGAGGTTGCAGAGAGCATGCAAATCCAGTAACAATTATTAGATTTTAGTGCAACTATCAGGTTGAGTTCCTCCATTAAAAGAGTTTTTTGCTAGGGTTAAACAAGTTTGGCTTTCATGAGTTTCAAGGTGCAAGAAATTATCAATATGATTATAGCACACAAACATTGTCATCTAATTTTTCGTACGTAGCCGGAATAAGCCAAGAAATGAAGCATATATAACGAAAAATCGTCCTCAGATGATCTCCATATTCAGTAAATTACACTAAACGTTGCGAAAGAAAT
The DNA here is from genome assembly GCF_958299795.1 of Porites lutea. NCBI lineage: Eukaryota > Metazoa > Cnidaria > Anthozoa > Scleractinia > Poritidae > Porites > Porites lutea. The sequence goes on from NC_133210.1 coordinate 7,490,110, forward strand.
TATTGTTTCTATCCGTCTTATCCATTGTAAAAGCGAGGGGTCATTGCATGACATCCGGTATATTAAACAAAGGTAATGCTCACGGGTTTCACGAATTGTATGCACTATTTTTTAACGAGAAACAAATTTAAACTTCAATTCTTACCTTACAGTAGTCCGTTCTTTTACCTTGCACTCGACAACAAATCTGTTAGAAGCGAACAAAGCGATTCCGGCACTCTTCTTTATGATGAGTAGCAAGCCGCAGGAACTGAAGCCGCTTGACTGAAGTAAAATCCACCGATATGCACGGCATTCTCACTACAAATATAAACAAACGTCGCGGGGAAAAAATGACGGGGAGGAAAAAATGCCAGATCTTCGCCTCGGCAATGTATTCCAGCTACCATGCCGGCGTATCTCCAGAAGGTGGACTCGAAGTGGGACATACCTTGTGATTTTTTTTAGAAGCCCTTTGCGCGCAAACTAATTTATTCTGGCGCGAAATTAAGATTAACAATATGTATACTGAAATCTAATCCACGACAAGAAGATTTTCGCACTGTAGCGCGACATATCAAATGCCTATTTTTACAAGTACGCGGAGAAAGTAGTCTACTAGTTTAACTTTTTTAAGACGAATTTACTCCACGAAAGCAAAAAGAAATGTTTTATCTCTATGTTGTTTACGTGCCTGATTAGAAGGAAGAAGTAAATTCATCATACAGACCCCATCAAAATGAAAGTACACCAATGAAACGGAATACGTCTGGGACGGTTTAGTTTCTACTCAGCAGCTTCTTTGCTTTTATCTGTTTATAACAAAAATTTAATGTTGCAGTCTGTTTTAAACGTTGGCATATCAACGCGCACAGTCACTGAATGAAAACAACAGTCAAGATCACGTTCTTCGAAACCGACCAGACGCGCGCGACCTACCATTGTTATGGTAAGCAATTATACTGGAGGTGTTAATGTTCCCGTGACAGTCTTCGCACTGAAGGTGTAAATGGTAAACCGAACGGTCGCTTTTATCATCAGAAAGACCTGTCAACTTTGATGATTTCACTGATTAAATTACGGGACAGAAATTTTACTGCTTGCGGCTCCTCATGTTTTAGTTTTATCCCCTGGTTTAGCACTTTTTGCCGTTCCAAGATGTTACAGTGACAGTATTTCGAACTTTTTGATATTTCCTCTACCTGCCGACCATAGCTGACAGCGAAATAGGGAACAAAAATCATGAAGAGGACTTAAAACAAACAAGAAGGGATCGGCCTATTTTCAAGAAAAACGTTGGTACTTATGACAAATGTGAGTTTTCTAATTTCTTCCTTTTCCAACGAGCCCAAATGATTATTAGTGTTTTGGTAACATGGATGATTGTAGACTGCAATTTGGCTGTCAGAGTTTTGACATTTTCAACATTTTGCCCGGTTTTCTCTGACAACCACTCTTAATAGCAAGAAAACACGCGATGCATCACTAGACCAAAGGAAACATCGAAAAACGCATCCTAAACACAAGGGCTATCAATGCTACCGCTGTGGAGGAAAACAGAGGCATTCACTGGAAAGCTGTCCAGCATTTGGCCACGAATGTAAAGCGTGCAAGAATCCTAACCACTTCGCATCGGTATGCAAATCATCACAAAAATGTCCGACTAAATAATTAACGGAGTTGTCGGATGCAGAACAAGAAACTGACACCGACACCGACACAGATGAAATTTTCTATAAAAAGTTGAAGAAGTGTCTTCAGTACAAGCACAAGGGACACAGTTTTACACCTCGCTTGAATTCTGCGATCCTGATGCGAGCTACAAGACAAAATTAGATTGCCAGTTAGACATTGGAGCCACATGCAACGTCTTAACACATCGTGATCTGTCAGTAATCTGTCAAACCGCACATCTGGCTATCAAGAACGCCAAAGTGAAGCTACGACTATTCAATGGAAATGTCATGAAACCATTGGGAGAAGTGACACTTATTGTCAATAGAGAAGGCCAAGAACCGCATTTCCTACAGTTTCAAGTCGTTGAAGGGAACAGCAAGCCGCTACTGTCGGTAAAAACATGCGAAAACCTAGGATTACTCCAAATTAATTGTGAATCAACACCACAAGTCGACAGTTTGAGTGAAGTCAAACCACTTCTCACCAAAGACAAAATTCTCCAAGATTACAAAGATGTTTTTTGAAGGTCTTGGAAATATCGGAAAAGCGAGTTTTACAGACTACCCGGAAGTCACGCCAGTGCATCACGCACCCCGACGCATTGCAGTCACACTTCACAAAGAAGTAAAAGCCAAGTTAGAAGAGCTTGAAAAGAAAAATATCCTAGTAAAAGAAACTGAACCTACCCACTGGATCAGCAGCATGGTGGTCGTTGCCAAACCAGGGAAGATCAGAATCTGCCTGGGCCCCAAAGATCTAAACAAAGGCATAAGAATACCTAAATATCAGTTGCCTACACTCGAAGAAGTCTCCCAAAACTGAGTAAAGCCAAAGTGTTCACTACACTTGACGCCAAGGACGACTTCTACCAAATAACACTAGACGAAAGGAGCAGCAAGCTTACAACATTTTGGACGCCCTTTGGCCGATACCGATATCTTCGGATGCCATTTGGAGTCAATGCAGCCCCAGAGGAATTTGAATGCAAATTACAAGAACACCTCAGCGACCTAAATGGAGTAGACGTCTTGAGAGACGACATATTGGTTTCAGGATCAGGTGATACCATAGAGGAAGCCAATGCAGACCATGACGCCAACCTGATAAGGCTACTTCAAAAAGCACGCAAAGTAAACCTAAAGTTTAACAGCAAAAGGCTTAACCTTCGAAAGTCAGAAGTGCGTTACATGGGACACGTTCTCACCAGCGAAGGTCTCAAGCCCGACCCAGATAAAATACAAGCTGTCAGCAAGATGCCTAAGCCAACATGCAAGCAAGAAACCCTCAGTTTACTAGGGTTTGTTAATTATCTCGCCAAGTTCCTACCAAGGCTGTCAGAGATTGCACACCCAATACGTGAGCTGACTACCAAGAATAGAAGCTTCGTTTGGTCAAAGCAGCATGATGAAGCCTTCGAGGAAATCAAGACACTCGTTACAAGGCACCCAGTGCTTAAGTACTATGACATGACGGAAGAAGTAACCATACAGTGTGACGCCAGCGAAAAAGGACTTGGAGCAACACTGCTTCAGAATAGGCAGCCTGTAGCATTTGCCTCACGAACTCTCTCTCTCAAGTAGAACAGCGTTACGCTCAAATTGAAAAGGAATGTCTGGCAATCGTCTTTGCATGCGCCAAGTTCAGCCATTACATTACAAGAAGAGCAGTTATTACCGTTGAGACTGACCACAAACCACTGCAGTCCATCTTCAAAAAGTCTTTGCTAACCGCCCCAAGCAGACTACAGAGAATGCTGCTACGACTTCAACGATATAACCTTAACGTAAAATACAAGCCAGTTTCTCAAATGTACGTTCCTGACCACCCCTCAAGAGCGTACCTCAGGCAGACAGAAGATCCGCCAAAGGACGAGTTTCAAGTTTTTGCGCTGGAGCTAGAAGAAATAAACCCCCTAGACACCGTCAAAATCACAAGTGAGAGGCTGTCCCAATTACAGAAGGCCACCGAACAAGATCCTGTTATGCAAGCACTGAAGAACACTTTTCTTATTGGATGGCCTGACACGAAAAAAACAAGTTCCTCTAACAGTCCGAGACTACGGGAATTTCCGCGAAGAATTGACATTGCACAATGGAGTTCTCTTTAAGAATCAGCGAATTATCATCCCCCGCTCCCTGAGATCTGAGATATTAGCACGTTTACACTCTAGTCATCTTGGAATAGAAGCATGCCTCAGGAAAGCTAGAGACCGAATTTATTGGCCTAACATGACCACACACATTAATGAAGCAGTGGCCAAGTGCGAAGTTTGTGCAGAATATCAAACAGCTAATTAACCCACAGCAGCCCATGCAGACACACAAGATCCCAGAGAGACCTTGGAGTAGGGTTGGATCAGACCTTTTCTCCCTTCATTCCAAGGATTATATAGTTCTGGTGGACTATTATTCAGACTTTGTGGAAGTCGACCTTTTGAAGAACACCAACTCATCAGTGGTGATCAAATTCTTGAATGCTCAATTCAGTCGTCACGGCATCCCTGACGTTCTTGTGACTGACAACGGACCGCAGTTCATTAGTGGAGAGTTTTCGGAGTTTGCCACTCACTGGGAGTTTCAGCATGTGACTTCTTCCCCGTACCATCCAAAGTCCAATGGAAAGGCAGAGTCAGCTGTAAAAATCGTGGAGAGTTTGATCAAGAAAGCCCAGCGAGACAATAAAGAATCGTGGCTTAGCCTGCTGGACTACCGTAACACTCCAACCACAGGGATGCAGACAAGCCCCGCCCAGCGCCTTATGTCACGAAGAACCAAGACACTGGTTCCCATAAGCTCCAACTTGTTATACCCAGAAGTCCCCGAAGGAGTTCAAAATCAAATACAGCGAAAACGCCAGAAGGCCAAAAGCTTTCACGACAGGAACGTAAAGGTGCTACCAGACCTGGAAATCGGTCAAGAGGTGCGACTTTCCCCGTTACAACGAGGAAAGCCATGGAAAGCGGGAACTTGCGTAGAGAAACTCTCGGACAGATCATACATGGTTAAAGCTGACGGAGAATTGTTTCGGAGGAACAGACACGACCTCAAGCCGACACAGGAAAACCCACCTGCTGACAGACCAGCGCCTGTACCACAATCAGCTTCAGAGAGCTATGTAGCCGCAGCAGCTACTCCTGCTCCAAACCCAGTAGCAAGAAGAACAAGCTCCCGAAATATTAAACGGCCAGCAAGATTTGCAGACTACGTTTGTTAAAAGAAAAAGAAAAAAGAAGAAGACGAACATTTTACTTTACAATTTGACATTATTCGCTTATTTTCAGTTTTGAGAAAGCTAGTTTTTTTTTCCTTTATGATCAGTAGGATTTCATTTATGCCGTACCGTATTAGCGTTATACTTTTTTTATATAAAGGGGAAGATTTTACAATATGCGTAAGTTTGTTCGGTTTTGAATTAATTGATTTGAAAGTTTGCCAAGTACTATTGCGTGACACATGTACTTAAGGTTTGATTGAGTCTCATTAAAACGCATTTTAACCTACACGAGATCGCGTGCACAGTTCATTGAACTTACATCAGAAAGGAAATCAGTGCTGCGCTTGTGACGTGACACATTGAGTGGTTGAGATACACTACCTTGAAGACAGTGTGTTGGACATGTAAGAGAATCCAACAGATCGAGTACCATTTTCATGCACGGTAAGGAAAAATATGTTTCTGCCCATCATAAGCAGCTGCAGTAATTTGGCAGGGTTTCAGTGTGAAAGCAGGCGGTGTGCGCTCTGGGATCACAAAGCATCATGGGCGGTATTCAAAATCTGATCATTAGTGACAAGATGGCGAGGAGTGAACATCTCGCAGGAAGCGACTGCGGAGACGAGTATTCGTTTAATACGCTGTAGAAATCAGCGATTTACTTTTATTTTGTTCCAGAGACGTCTGTGAAACCAAAGGCTATCCGAATTATCGGGGGGAAACGATGAAACTCCGTTAATAGGTTATTTTGTTCGAAATCACGCGCATGCAGTCGGTAAATCGAAGAATTGTTGCTTTGTTCTATGCTTCAGTAGGTAGGTAGGTAGGTAGGTAGGTAGGTAGGTAGGTAGGTAGGTGGGTAGGTAAGAACCTTAGTTTACGGCACGTTAAAAAGATCGGCATTGCTGGTGTGGTCGTGCATACAACAATTACAAGAAAAATAAGGAGTACTGAAAGCAAATGTACACTTAAAAATTTAAAACTGTTAAAGTTTTTTCTTGTATTACAGTACCACCGGGATAAAGCGATTCATTTTCCCGGAAAATTTCACTTTCTCGTCAAAATAAACACTGACTCAGACAGACTCGGATTAGTTTATTTGAATTTAGTGTTCAGTACAGCGAACGGGGTTATGTTCTGTGAAATTTATCTACGGCCCACATCACCACTGATCCACGATTTATTTATTTATTTTATTTTCAAGTTCTTTTTAACCGATCCTCGATCCCTGATTTCTCGATCCTCGATCCTCGATCCTCGATCCTGATTGTCCAGTAAACCTTGAAGTTTTGCTCATTAAGATTATTCTTTTTTCTTTTCGACCACGGAAGTGATAAGTTGTTCCAAAATAATCAACACTTTCAAGCCATAGAATTCTTGGACCAACCTGTTCCGGAAAAGCTCGGTATGGGATTTCTATTAACTATGGACATGAAGTGCTGCAAGTAGAGTGTGCGGTTAGTCAAGTTCAAAGCTACCCATATAAACACATCCGTGACACGTTAGGGTGGATTTCCACTGATGCGTTTTTGGCTCCGCACGTTAACGCACGTAAATTTTAATCACGTAAATCAAATAGAGGTAAGACATAAAGTATTGAGATTAAACGTCAAATTAATTGAGCGAGTTTCTACTTTTACGCTTACATAATTGCACGTGCCGCCTTTCATACATTGCCTTTATTTTATTTGCGAACGCAAATTTTACGCCCGTGCGCATGTAAAAATCACGTGACAGTGGATACTTCATATCTCAAGTATTTATGAAGTGCAACACGACTTCACATCGTAACAACTGCGAAAATCTATCAATTAAATACATAAAACAAAGTGAATCTATTTAACCGTACATTTCCTGTAATTGCGACAATATCCTGAGAAACGTAACGCCTTAAAAAGCCACAAAATCCTGAGGATATCCTCGCTATAATATTTTCTCATTCTGGTTGGGGATATTTCCTTTTTTAAAAAGTGCCTGCATGTCGTCCATAATTACACGAAAATCAAGGGCCTCCATTCGAGGAAAATTACGTCATTGTTAAACTTTTTTTTTTTTTTTTTTTTTTTTTTTTTTATTTGCTTTACTTAACCCAATAATTACAATATTGAACACTGCTTACACTGCTTACATTATTTACAACATTCATACCATACTTACAATACTGACAATACTTATTACTTACATTGCTAACAATACTACTGTTTTCAAACATTATTACATTTCGTATGCTTCAAGTACACAGTTGCATCGGAAGAAACTTATTTAAGGATAGTTGGCGTTATTGAGGCAGGATAAGCTACGGATGAAAGACATAGAGAATATCAGGGGGCGTTGGGAATAGCGCCATGGTAGAAACGATAGTTTCTACGTGATGTCGTGTAGGAATGACCATTGTTTGGGCAGAACATTGTTTGCTTCTGCTTGTGCTTGTATGTTGTAAATTGTCTTTAGGTGTTTGAGAAATCCTTGCAATAGAGGTATAGCTTCTTTTGTTTTGCAGAGCCAGATATAGTGCCTGGCAATAAGAAAACAAAAGTTGATCTGGCGTTGAAGTTTAGAAGAGTCTGATCTCAGGCCTAGTGAAACAGTCATGTCTGCAGAGTAACTATCGGGAATAATTTGGCAAAGTTTTAATCGCGTTATGATGCTCTCCCAGAAGAGCGCCGTTTTGGGGCAGGACCAGAAAAGGTGTACGAGTTTTTCTGGTTCTTTTTTACAAAAGGAGCAGTTGGAGTTTTCTTTTACTCTTATCTTAGTTAAGAAAGCGTTTGTTGGTATTCTTCTGTGCAGCAATTTAAATTGAAATTCCCTGAGTTTTATGCTTTTTGTGATTTTATGAGCTAGCTGGTAGGTCGCACCCCACGTTATTTCGTTTTGACCTAAGTTGCAGTCTTGATTCCATTTTTGCTGGCTTGTAGTAGGGGGGGCACTTTTCTTTGTAATTAATTTGTCATACACCAACTTGCTTGCTTTTTGGGCTTTCATTAGTTTTGTCGAAAAGCTTTCGTAACTATTACCTTCGTTTGTGTGGTCACCTTGGTTGAATGTGTTGCATAGCTTTTTAAGAGCAGAAATTATTCCACAGTATGCCAAGGGTTGGACCTTGATGTCGTATTTGTTTAAAAGTTCTGGTGGAGTGAGGAATTTTCCTTCTCTGTTCCTTAAGTGCTTAACTTTTGTGATGCCTTTACGATACCATTCTTTAAAGAAAATAGGGCTGTCGTTAATCCTTACAAGTGAGTTGTACCATATGCCTTGTTCTGAAAGCTGGCTCTCTGATGTTATCCTCTCTTCAAAATTGATTTCTGACCAGATTAGGAGAATTTCCTTTAAGAAACTGTCTTGCGTTTTGAAGATATTAGCTATGTCTATCTTATTAAGGTTGCTTGTGAACGGTAGGGTACACTCAAACTTTTTCAGTTCAAGATCTAGAAAAAGTTTCCATTTACCCTGATTATCTGTATCCAGGTACTTTTTTATCCAAGTGGTTTTTAGCGCTTTATTGAAAGATAGTATGTCAATCATTTTGAGGCCACCTGCTGGGTAATTGTTAATCATAATATCTCGCTTTATTTTATCGCCCTTTCCGTTCCAAAGGAACAAGTAAAAGAGCTTGTTAATCTCGCTAATTATTTTTTTGTTTGTGCACAAGGGTGCCAAGACGTACACAATTTGAGAAGCTACTAAGCTTTTCAGAACAGTGATCTTCCCACTTAAGGTTAATCTACGGTATTTCCAGTTGCTTAGAATATTGTTAATTTTTTCCAGTTTTTCCTTATAATTTAGAAGTACAGTGTTTTCAGGGTCTGTCGTAAACCAAACGCCTAAAGATTTTACTTTGTTTGTTTGCCATCTGAAATTTCTTTCTGGAAGAAGAATTTCTGTTTTTCCACTATATGTTCCGATCCAAATTGCTTCTGTTTTTTTACTGTTGAGTTTGAGACCCGAGGCTTCTCCAAAATCGTCAAGTGTGTTGAGAGCAGCTGAGAGCGACGTTTGTGAACCATTCAATATTAAGGTTGTATCGTCTGCGTATTGACTTATTTTAATTTCCTCTTGGTTAACGTGTATTCCTCTGATATTGCTGTTTCTTTTAAAAGCCTTGGCTAAGACTTCGACTGAAAGAACAAATAGATATGGAGACAACGGGCACCCCTGCCTGACCCCTCTTTCAATTTTAAAGAAATTGCTTGTCCAGCCGTTGTTTAAGAAGCAGCTCTCTATGTTGCTGTAAAGGCATTTGACCCAGTTTACAACACTTGGGCCGAAACCGAAGTATTGAAGAGAATTTATGATAAAAGGCCATTCAATCGTGTCAAACGCCTTTTCGAAATCAAGAAATAATAATAGCCCTGGGATATTTTTTTCTTTGGTAAAACGAATAACATAGTCTATTAATCGTATGTTCTCGCCAATAAACCTGCCTTTCATAAAGCCAGTTTGATCACAGCTGATGAGATCGGGAAGAACCTTTTTCAGCCTGTTAGCCACAGCCTTTGCTGCAATTTTGTAGTCGCAGTTGAGAAGAGTAAGCGGTCTCCAGTTTTTAATGAAATACGGCTCAGCGTCTTTCTTGGGAATGAGTTTGATTACTCCTCTTCTTTGTGTGATGGAAAGCTGACTCGTTTCGTGCGCATAATTAAGAGCATTAATCAATAAGTTTGATATGTTTGTCCAAAATACTCTATAAAATTCTGAAGGTAGCCCATCAGATCCAGGGGTTTTTCCCTGTTCCATGGTTTTCAGGGCTGCAAGGCATTCCCTTTCAGTTAGCAGGCCTTCACAGTTGTTCCGTTGTTCGTCATTCAGGACGGTGTCGTTTTCGTGTTTAAAAAAATCATATGTGTCAATTAAATTGTGTATATTTCTGTTGGATGTATATAGATTCATAAAAAAAGATTCCCCTTCTGCTAATATTTCCTGATCCGAAGTAATAAAGTTATTTTCGTCCACTTTAAGTTGGCTTATAATGCCTTGCTTATAGTGTCTCTTTTCTAGGTTGAGGAAATATTTCGTATTTTTTTCTCCTTCATTATGCCATTTAATTTTAGCTCTCAATATGGAACCTTTCGTACGAGTCTCAATAATTCTTTCTAACTCACTCTTTAGATCATTCAGTTGTTCTGCAAGTTCAGAATTTTCTGTTACGCTAGAGTCTCCGTTCTCCATTTTCGATTCTAGTTTGGAAATTGCATGCTCTAGTTCTGCCTCACGGCCCTTTGTTTTCTTAGTTTTATTCATTGCGTATTTGAGCGATTTTTCCCGTATTTTAAGCTTAATCATGTCCCACAATAGAGCAGAGTTTACCATGTCATCATTTTCATATTCGTCTTGAACTTCCTTAATCGTTGTCTTAATAAGATTAACATAAGCAGTTTCGGTTAAAAGAGAGGTATTTAATTTCCAAAGGCCGGGTCCTCTGCTATTTGCATGAAGAGACAGATCTAAAGTAATCATGGAATGGTCTGTTTTATATCCTGGCACTATATCGGTGTTAGTGACGTCCCCAATAACGCTTTGGCTTATTAAAAAGAAATCAAGTCTACAGTAAACCTTAGGTTGTCGTTGTCTCCAAGTGTACCTTTTGTCATCTGGATTGTGAATTCTCCAGACATCGAGAAGATCTAGGTTCTCTGAAATTTCTTGAACGGTCTTCAAGCTATTTTGGTGAGTTTTGGCAATGCCACCTTTTTTGTCATTTTCGATGTTAAGAACAAGGTTGAAGTCACCGCCAATTATTATGTCTTCACAATTAAAATTTAAAAGATGATCGTAAAAGTTTTGAAAGAATGAAGGTTTATCCTCGTTGGGAGCATAGATGTTAGCGAGGGTCAAAAGCTTTTCGTTAGCTTTTAAGTCACAGATAATAAATCTCCCTGCAGGGTCGGTGTAAAGTCTTTGGAGCTGAAGGTTAAAATTATTGTTAAAAAGAATACATACCCCTGCTTTGTTGCTTTCAAAAGAGGTGAAGTAAGCTTGATAGCCCCATTCTGCTTTCCACAAGTGATTTGTTTTTTCTATACAGTGTACTTCTTGGAGCATGCATATTGATGGCCTTTTGGCGCGAAGCCAATTAAATACTTCTCTTCTTTTAGCGTCATCCCTAAGTCCCCTGACATTCAATGAAGTTATTTTCAAAGTCACGATTTGTTCAAGTCTTTTGTAATAAACGTTGTCTCGACGGGAAAAAAACATGTGCGCCTCAATAAAGGATTTGCATTCTTTCTATTAGGTGTAAAATGATTGATGCAAAAGGTACTCGATATTTTAAACAAATAATGAAGACTAAAACGTGCATATAATATTAGACTGAAGCAAATGATCACAAAAGGTAAATTAAACAAAATAACACTTTGAATAAATAAAAAAGAGTAGCGCAAAAACAAAGAACAGAGCATAGACAAATTTGTAGTTAGTAAAATTAAATTACTTTGGCAGCGAGAAATTTGAATGGTTGATAAGACGTCCCTCTCCAGACTTAACGTAGATTATTTTGCCTGTTCAGTTTATAATTGATCTAAGTCCTCTTCGGAAAAAATTCTAACAGGGGAGCCATAGGGTGATGTCTTAACAAAAATCTTACCATCCAAAGACCAAACACTGAGTAGAGTACCCTCTTGTCTTCTCTTGTTCGCTTCTTTCATGATTCTACGCCTATAAGCCGTGAGGTTCTCGTTTATAAAAATACGTTGTCGTTCCTGTGCATTTGAAGGGTAGCTGGGAAATAGATCTTTGATTTTGACATCCTTTAGTTTGGTGCGTTCTTTGTAAAGTTTCGATTTCACTTTATGATTGCAAAATTTCACTATAATGGATTTGCCCCGATTCAGCTTGTGTGAAATCTCTATTTCTTCAGGCTCTATGGTGATATTTAGGGCTTCAGCAACCTTGATGACCGCGGCCTCCGTACTGGGATACGCATCTTCTGGAATTCCATGGGTTTCCAGCGAGTTGTTTCGAGTGTATTGTTCCAAATCATCATGGTGTTCCCACAGTCGATCGGATTCTTCTTTTTGCTTTCCTAGATTCTCCTTTGTTGTTTTAAGCTCGTTCCTTGTTGAGGCTAGCATGTGTTTTAATTCTTTGTATTCGTCCTTGGTCTTTTGCAAGGACTCTTTCAAATCTTTAAGCTCCTTCTCGTAGAAGTTGGCAGATTCTTTTAATTCTTCGATTTCCTTCTTCAGCGTTCGATTTTCGCTAAGAACTGCAGCTATTTGGATTTGTATGTCGACCAGTAGAGCCTTGATTTCAAGAAGGCTAGGCTCTTCTTGTTCCTTGCCCGCTTCAATCGGTTCTTCAACATCAATGTTTTCCTCGGCCGCCATGTTGGATTTCTTCGGATTTCTTGGTTCGTCTTCGGTTGAGCCACGATCACCTCTTTTATTCTTTCTGGGAGGCATTTACATTGAAGAAGGTAGATTACATCGTCAGGGAGCCAGATAGTGTATTTTCATAGGAGTAGGTGCCAGAGAGGGGTCATCTTTGGCAATGTTAGGCAGACACGATGAATACACGTCCGACCGCTGCGATTTCCCGCCAAAAGTCCGTCATTGTTAAACTTACATGCGTCATTTCAGTCATCGCCGAAAATAAACTGCATTCTCATCACGAGACTCATTTTCATACAGTGAAAGTCGTCACGATTCTTATCCCCAGTTTCCAAGGTCTTCGCTACGAACGCGGGGCCTAAAAACTAGGTCCCACCGACGAAAAAAAAACGACTGCATTTTAATTTTATTTGCTCTGCTCAAGCAAGCTCGACTAATAATTTTGAGCACTACTTTCTGCAGGGATCTTTAGTCTCAAATAAAAAGCTAATGAAGAAATACTGCAAACTAGTATTCTTGCTTTCTATATTGGTATGAGTCACAGAATGTAAGGTTTGAAATTGAAAATGGCATTCAGTATTTCTGATTACTAATCCTCTTACAGTCAAGCAGATTAAGTTACAAGAATTGAGTGTAGGAGACATTCATAGTTTTGCCTTTATTTTTTGATATGAATGATTGTATCAGTATGTACAAACACATGTCATCGCATATGTTTTGTATGACAATAATAATTTTTTAAATCCAAAATGTGGAAATCTTATCTGTGTTTACAAATCTACTGTAATCAGGGGCAACATGTAGGGAGACCCCTTTCCTTTCTTGTGATCCCCCTCCTCCAACTACTTTTGTTTAAAGTGGCTCGATACAGTTTTTCAGGGCCAATACCTCCCAAGTTTGAGCATAAACTACGTCGCCATAAACAAAGTTTTGGAAAAATTACCACCACAGTTGTATTAGATAAAGATGAAAATTTGTTATGATCAGGGTTGCAACGGCATCGGAGTTGTCATAGCAACGAAATGACGCTATTACCTATTTTACTTGCAGCAGTGTATCTCGGCACTGAGAACTGTTCTTTCAAAATCGTTCACGGGAGCTTTTTCCTCCAATAGCAGCCTCGATGTTCGTGAAGTTTAAGCGAAATCTGTAAGAGCGTTATCGAGATATTTTGGGATGAAGTTTTCATGATCAGAAACACAGTAAAAAATGGACAATATTGTTGTTTGGCCGTTATCTGTAGAAAATGAAGCGCTTTTGACATGCAATTTCACCTGATAGTAGTTTCAATCTTTTTAAAAACGTGTGTAGCTCCAGCCGATTGCTAGAAAGAAGGGTTTTATTAGTATGTATCGAAGCGCTCTTGTTAGCAGTTTTGTAAACATTTTGGTCTTCTTTAAAAAATTAGCGAATAATTTTTAAACCGCTCGATAGATTTTTTTTAAAATTTAAGATTCTTGAGATTAACCTTTCTTTTATATGACCTTTTAGTTTCAAGATTATTGATACATTGTAAGGTAGTAAAATAAGGGCTACAACTCGTTACTTTTTTATCGGAAGTTTCGTTATTACAAGTGAAAGCCTCTCATTATTCAAGGCATTGTCTCCAAGTTTCATTTTCACGTGAACAACAGTAACTAACAATGCATTTGACATATGCAAAAATACTAGCTATTGTTATGCGCGAAAATATGAAACTTGGAGACAATACCCTGAATAATGAGAGGCTCACATTTGTAAACGCAAAATTTCTGCCAAAATATTGGCGAATTGTAGCCCTTATTTTACTGCCTTACAATATATCAATAATCTTGAAACTAAAGGGTCATATAAAAGGAAGGTTAATCTCAAGAATCTTATTCTTTTAAAAAAAATCTATCGAGTGGTTTAAAAATTATTCGCTAATTTGTTAAAGTAGACCAAAATGTTCAAAAACCGCTAACAAAAGCGCCTCGATACATACTAATCAAATCCTTCTTTCTAGCAATCGGCTAGAGCTATCTCCACGGTCTTTCACACACGTTTTTAAAAAGATTGAAACTACAATCAGGTGAAATTGCATGTCAAAAGCGCTTCATTTTCTACAGATAACAGCCGAACATCAAGATTATCCATTTTTTACCGTATTTCTAACCACAAAATCTGATCCCAAAATATCTCGATAACGCTCTTACAGATTTCGCTTAAACTTCACGAACATCGAGGCGGCTATTGGAGGAAAAAGCTCCTGTGAATAATTTTGGAAGAACAGTTCTCAGTGCCGAGGAATAGTTCTGTAAGTAAAATAGGTAATAGCGTCATTTCGTTGCTATGACAACTCCGATGTCATTGCAACCCTGATCATAAAAGATTTTCATCTTTATCTAATACAACTGTGGGGGCAATTTTTCCAAAACTTTGTTTATGGCGACGTAGTTTACGCTCAAACTTGGGAGGTATTGGCCTTGAAAAACTGTATCGAGCCACCTTAATTCAACTGTTATGTCATAGGTGTTATTTAGGTGCAAACTTTTGGGTAAATGTATTCACATTTTATTATATTGGCATGGTGATTAGTATTTCAGTGCTGTCATTTTATAGTGACGGATATTACTTTTTCTTCCATGCTGTTGATATACTTCAGTCTTTTGGGTTAGCAATTGTTACTGTGGTGGATCCTAGTAGTACCCCCTTTTTCCCACTATGGATATCTTTTAGTTATTTGTTTTTATCTCAGGTAAATTTTATTTTTCTGTTGTTTCAACTCCATTTGCACACATTAAAATACCCAAAACAAAAGAAGAATAAAAATTACCTGAGATAAAACAGTAACTACAACAGAAATTCCCTTTCCTGTCAACTATTTTTCCTTTAGCCTTGGTTCCCCAATTATAATTTAGAACATCTATGAGATAAACTGTATTAATCAAGACACCAAAATATGAAAATCCCTTGATATAACTGTGTTCTTGGGGTAAATAGTTTGACTGACCTCATTGTATAAGCAGTTTGTTGCCTAGCTGTTCCAAATTCCTCTAAACTACAATAATCCTAACATCCACCCACACAGACACAAACACACACTAGTGTTAAACAGAGGTTACACATGCATCACCTTATCATTTTACTTGGTGTAATTTTTTTTTCAATTAATTTATTATTTAAGCTAACTTTACATCACACAAAACGTATATATATATTACAACTTGACGAAACAAACATAAAAATAGCTGAGGTTACATTTATGCTTGAATGCGCTTAGCTACTTACAATAAAAGGAAAGGACGGTGGACGGTGGATGGCTCAACTTTGCAGGACACATGGCTAAGTCAAAGCGATTAGCTAGAGGGTAACAAGTGCAAGCAACAAACTTAAATAAGAAAAAATTTCCATTTGTTTGAAACGACCAGCGGGTTTTGGACCGTAAGATAGTTCCCTGGGTTTTATATTCGTACATTTTTTCCAAGTTCTCTTTTGCCTCAATCAGTTTTTGCTCCAACCCCTTTTAAAATGGGGGACATCGTGCCATCTATTTTTTTCTCCAGGTAGGTGATCGTATCGTATTGTTTGGTTTCGTCCGTTCGCCTGGACTTAGCTTTTTCTTTTCCGTAAAAAATTGATGACTCTCTAACCTTAAGTTTAATCATCTCCCACAACAAGGCATCATCCACATCCTTGTCGTCTTTGTAGTCATCACATGTTTTAAGGATGACCTTCTTGATGCATTTTAAATATTCTTCGTCTATCAGGTAAGAGGTGTTAAGTTTCCATAGCCCAGGGCCTCTGATGTTTTCGGTAAGACCCAAGCTGAGGCTTATCATAGAGTGGTCGGTTTTGTACCCAGCTACGATATCAGACTTAGCCACTTTACCAGATGACGGCTTAAAAGAAAAAAGTCAAGTCGGCAGGATATAGATGGATTACGCCTTCTCCATGTAAATCTCTTGTCAAGGGGATTTTGGTCACGCCAGATATCGCCTAGGTCAAGGTTAATTTGAATTTTTTCAACTTCGGTGAGCGCTTTGGGGTGCGAGGTGCCGAGAATGCCCCCTTCCTTGTCCAATTTAGCATTTTTAATCAAGTTAAAATCTCCACCCAAGATGATGTTATCGCAATCAAATTCGAGTATTCGGTTTTTAATATTTTGGAAGAAATGGGGGTCATCCTTATTTGGAGCGTAAAGATTAACAAGCGTAAAACATAAGTCTGCCGTCTTAATGTATAAAATGATAAAACGACCATCTGGGTCTGCGTAATCCTTGTTTAAAACGAAATCGAAATTATTTTTAAACAGAATGGCCACACCCGCCCTTCCACTATTTTCACAGCTAAATAAAGCTTTATAATCCTATTCATTTTGCCATAAATCACAGGTTTCCTTCGTACAGTGCACCTCTTGTAAAGAAAAAAAAAAACATGGAAATTTTTCTCCCTGAGCCAATTAAACATTTCTCTTCGTTTAGCTTGCCCTGATAAGCCTCTAACATTCAATGAACATACACCTATTACAATTAAGCTTGCTCCCGTGAACCATGTTTCATAGCCTGCAGTGCACTATGGTAGACCCTTTTGTAGCGGGAAGTTTAGTCTTGTTCACGTTCATTGAAATGTGAAAAGGCTTGAAGAAATTCATCAGGCTAGTGAAGATAAACAGTCCATTTAAATCGAATTTGAAAAGGCGTTTAAGAGAGTTTTCAACTCAAATGGCTGCTAAAATTCTTAAGCATGAGCGAGCTGAAAAATTTCATTTTAAAATCTCATGGTAAAAAATTAGAAGCCTCTTCTTTTAACAACATTAAATAAATAGGGTTTTACCGCCTGATTACCTGCGTTTTTGTATTGGCCAGAATGCTGGTTATTTCAATAAAGCAAATCAACGCTATCCTTTTTTTTAATTCAGTTTTAAAAAATTGCCTCAAAATAGATAAAAACGTAATTTTAAGTTATTTATTGCTGTTCACCAAACGCCTTGAATTTAATTTTTTTATTTCCATCCAAAATTTCCACTTGCACGAGCGAGGCAAACTCCTTGAAAATTTGCAGCATTTGCATATTACCACAGAAAAAAACCTAACCTACAATCACTGTCTTAAATTAAAAAGCCTGGGTTCAGTGTTTTGAAATACATTGTCTCAACGTTCTGCTGACATAGCATAGAAGAGTCAGCAGCCTTTGCTTCCTAGGTTTCTAGGCTCGTTGCGGACACATAATTTACTAGACTTACTACAATAATGCACCGCGGGCTTCTTACCTGATCTTTTCCCCACTCGATGAATCCGCTGAAATTCGAATCTACTTACGGCATTCTCCAAGCTAAGCTCTTTCTGCAGAACATTATAAATCACCTTTTTTGTATTCTCCACGTTATTATTCTCCGTCTCGCTTTCGGCGTCGATCGGCGCATCATTCTCCTGGATTCCAAGAAACATAAGATTCTCCCTTCTACTGTAATGTTCCTGGTATAGGAGTTGCGTTTTAAGCTCTTCGGCTTCATGCTGGACTTTTTTAAGATCCTTTTGCATATCACTTATGTCCACCTCACGGAACTCAACACTCTTTTCAAGCTCGTCTACCTTCGTCCTCGTTTTTTCCGTCTTGTCTTTCAGGTTCTGTACGTCCTTCTCCAAAAAGGCAAAGATTCTTCGAGAGATGCTATTGATTTGTGTAAATTATCCAGACGCGCTTCAATATTGTCAAGCTTTTGCAATTTGTTTAATATCATGTCCACTTTCTTCCCAAGATCGTCAGCCATTGACAGCGCTGTTAGTACCTCGTCCCCTGCTTCGCTTGTGCTCGTAGAAAGATTGGCTTCTTTACTTATTTTTTTCCTCGGGCGAAAAGGCGTCCGAGGAAGAAGATTTGGGTCGATCTTTCCTTTTTGGAGGCATCGAATTGCAAAGAATAACACGCCAAAAGGCGGAGCACCGAAGTACACGTCCTTACACCTTGACCGTTCCCAGCATTCCCCTACTTGGTGTAATTTGTTTGTTTCCAATCAGACTTCAATAGGCCATTTTTCATTCATATATTTTTTCATAAATCTGACATTTGTTACATGCAATCGTCCACAGGCTTCATGCTCCTGTATGTAACCAATGAACTATTTTCTAATTAACTTGTGATTACAAGTGTGACACTTCAGTGACATGTCACGTCTGTGCGAGGCCACATTTTGTTATGAAAACATGTCGGTTTTAATTCGAAAAAACTATTTCAAAAAGTGGGGTAGCCTGAAATTCATCCGATTACTTCGAGTCGTTTTCTCTTCTCAACAACGTCTGAATCGACGGGCCGTTAATGCCTCCAGTGACGTCACTCACTACCCGAAACCGGGTAGTGATTTTGATTGGTTGATTGTCTAAACATTCGCAGAATTATGTATAATTACGAAAAATTTTAGCGGGATTGTCGCTTGATATTCAGCGGATCGCATCCCTGGCATTCTTTCGTGTAGTTCAAACATTCCGATAAGCTTAATCTTTATCTTAAACAGCAAAATTGCCCTTGTCCTCGAAACTGAAATGCTAAATTGAACTGCGAATGAAGAATCATTGCGGAGAGTCGGTAGGTTTTTCATTTAGAGCTGCTTTGTGGTTTCGGCGGCAGGTGATTTTGTTTACGCGAAGTTTTCTGAGATCAATGTTATAATTCGACCTTGTTGCTATTCTCACCGTCAAGTGTAATGATTCTGTTAGCTTTTCTTTGTTTTTTTTCTTCATCAAGGACCAAATAGCTTCTTTTCAATTAAAGCAAATCATTGTGTTTTTGAACTAATTGTTTCGTGTGTGTGTTTATTTCATTGCGTGATTGCGACCGACTTTGATTATAGAATTCAGTACAACTGGTTCAAAGTTGTACTGCATGCAGTTGATAGTTTGAACGTTAAACATGAATTATGATCGAAAAAATAAAGCAATTCTGTATCATGCAGACATTTCCAAGCGATATTTCTCGGTTTGCCACTTGAAAATCTTGTTTTACTTTTTGCATGAATTAAAGCAAAGGTCAAGGAGTAGTGACGTCACTGGACGGCATTAACGGCCGGTCGATTCAGACGTTACTGAGGGAGTAATAACGACTCGAAGTAATCGGATGAAATTCAGGCTAAAAGTGGGGAGCGTTGGGGAGCGTTTATACCTTGGCGTAGAACAATCTTTGTAAAAACACTAAAGACTAGTTTCTGTCGTCAGTGAGCACTACGATAGAAATTATAGCTCTCCGAACAACGGGTACAAATTTCATGCTCGTAGAAGATGAATCTTCGTGCTCCCTGTTTTAGATTGTAATGAGGAATGATGACTTTTTTCTTCACAGAAAAAACCTAAACTAGGTATACCTATCGATAGAGTGCCTACGAGCAAATCATGCGTATTTTGCATAGGAATGGATTCCTTTTTTCCAACATTTGACAGTTTCTTGGTCCCTTCCTGTTGAAAGGATTATTTTCTTGAAAAATAAGGTGCTATGCGAGTATAAAGGTTCGGAGAAGAGTCAGTTCTCAGACTCCTGTGGCTTTACCAACCTGCTATATAAAAGTTTGAAGTGTCATGAGCCATTTTTTTTTTTTGAAAGAATGAAACAGCTTGCAGAGGAAGCGATCGGTAATATTTATGGGGAAATGTAAAAAATGATCGTTTCTCTTACCACTACAAAATTAGTGTCGGTTCGGTTTCACTTTGTAGATAAATATTTGTACAGTTTAATCATTTAAACCTCCTCTGAAATTTCCCGAGGCTTTTTGTTTCCCTATTGAATTTTAGAATGATTCGCTGCGCTGCTTGAAATGTTTTCAAGGACATGCGATGTACGACATGTACGGCACGTCGGTATTTTGTTTTCACTAATTGTTATAAACTCTTCCAGGTTTCGAAAAAAAAAGCGTTATTTTCTTTTCCTTTATCGTTCGCTTTAGGCTTGTAATTCTTTTTTTTTTTTTACTTTTCCATTTGCTGGTTAGGTTTTTCCCCAACATCAGATTTTCCAATAGAAGCGACTATATATTCTTCGTATCAAGCTTTCCTTATTTTTTCGTGTAATCTGATCCTTTTTAGTGGTTGAGAATTGCTTGTTTCACATGGAAATCTTTTCTTTGCTTAAACTGTTGTTTTACAAGCATCTCTTCGTTAAAACCTTACATTAATGGCCCCCCAAATTAATACAATGCATCAAGTTTTCATTTACCTTGACTGCCGGGGCCAGATTTAGGTGAATAAACAATAAAAGCGTACCACATTCAAGTTCAGTCTTCGAGTGCCGCTGAGGAAAGAACACATGTGCGCCAAGTATAGTTTACCGCCTTTTGATTGGCTGAAACTGTCACACCACTTGGTCTCAGGGAAATCTACATTACATGAGGTTACACTTTTTGAAGCTCGATCAAGAATTTTTCTGCCTACAGCCCAGTCTTGCGCGGCTCTATTCTGCTGCAGCCTCGCCATCCGAGCGTCTTCGTTCGGATGGCTCGTTGGCAATAAGTATAAGTTTATGTAACTTTGTACAATGATGTGAATGCTACGCGCGCTGTGATTGGTCGTTGCCCATGATCTATTAGAGTACAGATACATGGATGACGTCACGGCAAACTTGTTTTCTTTGTTTTGTTCAACGTGGCACGCGGTTTTGAAAATGTTTGAGAGATTATTTTGGATTGAGGCAAGTGAAAGCTTCGGAAAAAGTTTAGCAGGAGCTATTTACAAAGAAGAAAAATGGAGAAACGGAGACCAAAAAAGCTATTGACTACTTGACAATGCCTAAACTACAAGAAATCTTCACAACAGTTGCCATCGTGTGTCTTCGCTACGAGAGACTCGCTGTTTTGCAAAATGTTTTCGCTATTATTCTTCTTTGAGCAAGAAAAGACGGTGAAAAACTTTTCGAAGAAACTGTGCACAAGTAAGATAAAGAAGAAGCTAAGATGAAAAGTTGGGTTTGGGACTTAAAAAATGCCTAAACTAGCACAAATCCTCAAAAGGTCAAGCGGTTCGAGGCAGGTACGTGTATCGGTCTTTTTCTTTTCTGATCATTGTATAAAACAAATAGATTCCATGTTGCCGTGGGTCTGTTCAGTAATAGATCACAGAGGACGTCAAAATGTGGTAAAAACAACATTGACACACTCGCCTGCGGCTCGTGTGCCACTTCTTTGTTTTTACGACATATTGACGTCATCTGTGATCTATTGCTGAACAGACGCACGGCAACATGGAATCTATTTGTTAAGTGGATAACTTTCTCAGAAAAGAACAATGTCTATCGAAATATAAAGCATATAACCTGGGAAATTTCTCGACCTTCGCCGCCATCTTGAAAATTCTACATCCACAATGCATCGCAATCCCAATGCGCACACCGCCTGGTGTGAAAGGAAACTTTTTAGATATGCACTGAGGACGAGGGAAGGGATTTGAATACGACGACATGCATTACTACATGGTGGATGAGACCTAAACGAACCGTGACTTGTGTGTGATTTGACTTTGGTTCTGAAATGTTTCTCGCATTAATTGCTTTGTCAATGGTATGTAATGTGTCAGTTATCTATTAATAATCCCACCGAAGCGATTATTTTGCTGGAAAACGTCGAATTAGATGTTCCTGCCAAGTTATAACGCGAGCAGTAATTTGCATAAATTAACCGCCAACCACGCGATGGCTGTCTTTGTAAAACAAAAATCGTTAATCTGATCGATACAGGTGGGAGGGGGGAAGCTACTTCCCGTACATTCTCTTAAATGAAATCCAAACGATGTTCTCACAACTTGCAAAGCGATCAGCAAAGGTGTTGCCAGCGGATTTGTGTACTGATCATGCGCATTACGTCAAAATCTTAAGTTAAGGGCACATTCATGTGACTTTGAGGGAAAGGCTAAGTTATTTCTTACATCGAGTTGATCGCCTTATATGTACACCCAAAAAATAGCAAACATCTTCAATCACATTCAAGAGCCATAATGGCTCTTGATCACAGTAGATTAGGCCTCGAAAACAAATTCTTGGAAAACAAATCAGGCCGAATTTTTTTGCGTGCGATAGGTTTACTTTACAAATTCTTGCCAACAAATCTGGGGGTGTGTAAACCAACCTTTTATACTCTATAACCTTTCATACAGACCTGGGACAGAATGCGGCATTTCACAATTTTTCAAGACAAATTGCACTTATAGTCAGGTCTCTTAAGGTCAGGATCGTTACAGAGTTGACAAAAGCACCAAACTTTGCACAGCGATAGCTTATTGCAATACCATGAATTTTTCATAAGTCATTTTTAAGATGGCCTCGTCTTTGCTTCATAACTTGCAAGTAATCAGCTTCTGGGGTTCTCTTCTCCTTTTCTAATGTATTTCAATTGGGGGAGGCCTTATTGTGTGGCTTAAGCCTTATTTATCAGGTATTACTTGTCATTACATGTCACTTTAAGCCAAAGAAAGCGTATGGCATAGCGATTCACACACAAAATTTCAGAAAAAAGAAATTGTCAAAGAGTCTGTTGTATCACATATTATCGGGGATTTATGACAGCTGTTCATTAAGAGCAAATAACAAAGTGACAGAACCCAAAATTGTTCTTTCCTAAGGAGGTAATTAGTTTTTCAGCTTAACATAGGCCTGCATGCCTTTCAGTCTCTCTTTATCTACTGGACGCACGTGCATGTTTTGACAGAGAAGCAAGCATCGTGACACTAGTCATATCATTTAAAATTCCTGCAGTTTGTCTAAGCTTTACAAAGCAAAAACAAACAAAAAATAATCTAGTCTCATAAACGAAAAAAAGAAGCAAGTTAGCCCAAGCTTCAAAAAAACAGCATAGCTTATCATGAAGCCTCTACATTTGGCACTGAAGCACTCATGTCCAAAAATAATAACAGCTTCTCAAGTCGTTAAAGTGAGACTCAAGTGGTCCAAGATTGACTCAAATGATAAATGGTGAATGGTCTAACTGCTGAATCTGTAGAAAGGGGGCCGGGCTAACTTTTAGGGCCCGTTTACATGGAGGAGGGGGACCACAGGTAGGCATGGTAACCCACTTAAGTGGGGTAGCCCGCCTGTCCATATAATTTGTCATTTTAATTTGATCACGTTTACATCTTAGAAGGGGTGACCCTTCAAGGTGGGTAGCCCGGTCTGCCTCACCGGGTAACCTTTTCAGCTGAGGTCAAATTTTGCAATGTCAACGTTTCAAGGTGACGTAACCCAGGCTAGTCGGAGTCGGATTCCTGATACATCAAATTCGCGCAAAATTCACTGTGGCGCCGGGTGGCTTCACATAATTATTAAAGGTAATAATAGAAAGCCACAACACTGAAGGTTGCAGCAGGTGAGTGTAGACGTGGTTTTCCAGCATTTTTCTTGTTTACGTGCTTAGCGGCCATTCAATGATCTTGAGAAAGTGCACCCTAGGATGTCGGGGTTGTAAGATTGCATGTAAAGGAGGGGTTTTTTTTTACCCCACCTAAACAGGTTACCTCACCTACCTGGGGTCCCCTACCTTTATGTTAACAGGCCCTAAGTC
>NC_133210.1:7518794-7591294 GCF_958299795.1 Porites lutea
TTGAACCGCCTTCCCCCCTCCCCTCTCCTCCCCTCGGAATTTCCCTTTCCCTTAGGCTTTGAGATTGTACTCGAAAAAGTGGCATAATATGCTACTAGCAGTGCTCCTATGTTTCTAAAATCATGTCAATTAATTAAGCTTATTTTTGTAAATTATGGTTAATTTTAGGTAAATATGCAGAAATTATACTTCAACCTTTTTCTCCAAATTTGGTAAAAATACCTCAATAACAATGCAACAAACAAGTAAATGAGAGAAACACTTACCCTATTTACATATAGTAACCTTTAGTGTGCATAATTCAGTCTCTGAAAACTATAAAAATTCAAAGAAAATACTAGCACACGGACGCTATCTTGGATGACAGAGCTACAGTAGTCAGTTATGCGCATGTCTTGGTCTTGTGGAAAAATCCTAAGTCATTACCTTTGGGAGCCAGGTCCCGTGAATGTGACAATAAGCGGACAAAAAATTGATTTTGTTACTTAAATTTGTTACTTAAATTTGCCCGTAACACTTATCTCGGGTCAAAAAAAAAAAATGTTTGCATGACAATTTCGCGCTGCAAAACTAGCCACAAGTGCAAATTATGCTAGCAGTGCTTTTTTCGGGAAAGTTATGCTCGTAATGACGAATTACGAAAAATCTATCAAACCCTCCTTGCCCTCCGTGAGGGGTATGGATATTTTCTGGAACTACACATTGCACGATAGTTTCTTTGAAAAATGATAACTCAAAATGAAGAGAAAGATTTCTTGTAACCGGCACACACTAGATAGGCTCAAGTTGCAAATTTCATCTGTCATTAATTTACATTTCCTCAGCATTTATCTTTTTGCCCTCTTCTTCTTTGTAACGAAGAATTTCACCTACTCTAACACCTTTTGAAAATGCACTGCTAATTATCACACAATTATTCATACCTGATACTACTTTCATAGAACTGGAGGTCACAAAAGAGGCGTATTTGTCGCAGACCCAGTGACAGCTATACGTCCCCTCATCAGCATAAGCAATGTTAAAAATGGTGATCATTGAAACTCTTTTCCATTTTGTTTTGGTTTCTTGAATTTCATACTTCTCACCGGATTTTAAGGTCTTCCGGCCGTTGTTAAAATGCCACTGTAGTGATTCGTTGCTGAAACAGCTGCGTGGGCTTTCTTCAGCCAGGCATTTGAAGCTGACGTTGTTTAAGCCTGTCACCGAAACATGGCGAGGAGAGATTTCAAATTGCGGTAATGGACTACACACACCTATATTCCAAAAAGTGAAAAATATTATAAACAAATAATATTTTTAAACAAACCATTGCTACGTTGCACTTGTGCAGCGTCAGTACAGCCCTATTTCCAGTCCCTCCCATACTGAGTCTTGAGTATTTGTGACAATATAAATATGGCAAATGGCAAATGGGGCATCACGATGATCATGCTTTTTTACTTTTCGATTGTAGCTGTACGTCTACTTTTCTCTTTTACGCCTTCTCTCCTATGCTCTTCAGTAACACGCCGTCCTTTATGACCTCTTAGCGATTGGATGAAAACAATCCTTTAGCGACCGTGGGGTGTTTTATATAGCACTCTTTTAGCTGATTGTGTCTGCTAAACAGGTTAAGAACGCAAGGGTGGCTCAATGGTAACAGCTCTCGCCTCCCACCCATGTGGCCTGTGCTCGATTTCCGAGGCTACACCATATGTCAGTTTATTTTGCTGTTGTCTCGCCCTTGCTCCAAGAGGTTTATCTCTTCTTACTTTCTCTCCTTTAAGACCAACATTTGCAACTTCCAATTTTATTATTGAGAAAGCGGGTGTTTATTAGAGATGGGCGTCTAATATAATTTTTACGGTGTAGAGGGGGCGTTCATTAGATAAGAGGCTTTTATTTAGAAGTGGGCGTTTGTTAGGTCATTAACGGTATATATGTATTTAGGTATTTACACCTACATCCTCTCAAATTTTGTCTTTTTTGGGGCTATCCCGCACCAATTTGAAAGATTGTTTTTAATTAGCTGGGAAAACAATAGGGATTGTCACATAACAATGCCCCTATCCCTGAAAACAATGAAGGTGCAAATTAAAAGGGATCAGTGAAATAAGAGGTTTAGAACGGTGCAGGTCTACTGCTCTTTTGGAGTCTTCTATGTAACAAGGTATTCCGTGTTCTATTTTTTGCTTGATCTTTTTCCTCACGCTTCGGGTCACTGCATTCGTAGGGGAATAGTTTCCACACATTTTTTGTCCACTTTTTAAGGTAGTTTTGTTTAGTGGTTTTTCGTATCTGGCCGGACAATTGCTCTTACCTAGAACACGTAATAGTATTTGGCAAGTATATCATTGATGTAGCTAGGATACATCTGCCTCAGGTGACCGACTGGCTTATCCTTTCAAATCATTTCACTCTGGATGTCTCGTATTAGTGGAACTTAGAAGCTGGTTTTTAAAACAGGAAGCACCCAATATTTAAGTCCATCTGGATGGGATGTCTGTTTATTGCAACAGGACAACCCCAACGTTATGTTTCTGGTACTCATTTATGAACCTGGATCTAGTTTTTCGAGGGCCGATTAGCGCCAACGGCTGATATTTCTTCTGTTTAAAAGCACTTTCACAGATAAGGTTTCTCTAATTTTTAGAGCATCCATGCATCAAATTGTCGAAAAAAAAAAAGAATTAAACTGAATTTGCTTTCTAGAGCTTTAACATCTGAAATTAAATTTTGCTCTAACCCGGTGGTTTTGAACAACCCGGCCCTGATTGAAAAAAGGGGTCTACGTAAGAGTTTAAACTGGTACAGCAATTTAGCTGGTTTTACTCACCCCGGTTTATTAGTGGCTTTATTTAAAGTAATAAGATCACTTACAATGATAATTCACATAAATTGACAGACTTTTGTTAGTCGACCATCCAGTAATGTTGTTCATTCCTATGCACTTATAATCCCCTTCGTTTTTTTCTTGGATATAACGATTTCGAAGAACAGAAGATAAGGTGTCCTGTCCAACCAGCTGCTCGTAGAGGTAAAAGCTTTCAGATCCGTTGATGATTAGTTTACGATCTGGATTGTACCAAGCAACACGAGGACGAGGCCATCCCTTAAAGGTACACTGAAGTTCCATTTCCGAATACCCATAATTCCAAGAAAAGAAAGACACTGGAGAATGTGTCTTAAATACTCTCTGAACTGGAACTGAAAAGCAATTTTTCGTCTTACTTTCCACGCTGATAAGTCATCCACTCACTTAATTTTAAGATACAGTGATCTCTTTCTTTTAAGTGAAAAAATCCTAAAACAAACTCGTTAATGCTTTACTGCAGTCCATAGGTTGATTTTAAATTAGGGACTCAGTAAAGTGCGTTTGTTAACGTTGAAGGTGATTCAGCCGGACGAAACTTCAACCGCTTTAATTTATGATAGTACTCCAACCGTAAGGGCTGACGTTACCATGCAATTAATTCTCCGTCAGCCACCTACGAGGTCTTCAGGGATCATTCATTATATAATGGTAATTGAACTGAGTGGAGTGCAATTTGGTCTGAAATCATACGCGTGATTTCGAAATCGAACGAGCGCGCAGCGCGAGTTCGATTTGAAATCACAAGTATGATTTCAGACCAAAATTGCACGACACGAAGTTCAATTACCACTTTATTACATCCATTTTGAAATCACTCATTTTTTTAAAATCTGCATTTATTGGAAGTTATTGGTCCAAAAGGCTGGTTCGTAAAAAGCGGAACCGGAAACGCGTTTACATGTACTTGCCATGTCAACAAAACAAAATGACAGATGTCACTTTACAAAAAACCCATTGGAGCGCAAAAACCTCATTCGTGCAAATGTTCAAGCAGTTCTAAAATCTTGTCGCTGCAAAAATAGTCTTCTTCAAAGTTTAATCCTCGTCGTCTGACTCAATAATATAAGCCCTTCGCTTCTTCTGCGGTTGTGGTTGAGGCATCGCGTTTTCTTGGGAGAAAAAATTGAAAGTACAGCCGGTGTAATTCTGCGATGATGCAGCAGTATTACCAGCACACGTCAACGCTGCCATGCGGTACTGAAACTGTGAGGGACAACTTGGCGGAAATCCTGCTAACCAGCAGCCTGAAAATCAGGATTCAGGAATTCTATGGCCTGGTGCATTTGACCTTGCTGTTGGGCGCGATTAATAGGAACCAGTGGTGCTCGTTGGTGTAGGACTGGCTGTTGGACTGTGTTTTGAATTGTTGGTGCCTTTGCAGCTGTACTGTTTTGATTGGAAACGTCGTTGGGACCGTTTTCATTTGGCACTACTTTAAATCCGCTAATTATGTGAGACAGTTCTTTCCGTTGATTCTCGTCTATTTCGTCGTAGTCGTCCAACGAAGATTCACGTGCATGGCCTGTTATTTCACAAATAACGTTGCGCGGCTGACCAGACTTTTTCAATTTGGACACCAACGTTTTTCTCATGCTGTGGTTGGTCAGTTTTTTGTTCGTCTTAAGACAGGAGGCCTTGGATTTCATGATGTTGCCGATGGTATTTTCGCCCATTCTAATTTTGGTGTACCAGATATCATTTGATTTGGGACGATTTATAACGCTCAGGTACAGTGGCCCTTTATCTTTCATTCCGTCGGGTCGCTTGGATAACCAAAGCTTGAAAAGGCGCACTGGATCAGTTTTTCCGCCATCGGTGGAATACATAGCTTGTGGTGTTGTTCTTCGCGATATTGTTAGACCACCGCTTCGTGTTTTAGTAGGACCTTCACGGAATTCTACAACTTCGCTGCAGTCTTCTTGTTGTCTTATAACGAAGTCCTCTACGTAGGCGTCATAGTGCTCCTGGCGACCTCTGAATCCAAGTTGCTCAGTCAAGTTTTTGAAGTTAACATTGGTCAGGACTTTTCCGTTAAAATCACCAAGCTGACCTTTTAGCCAGAGGGAAGACTCTTCCTCCGAAGTGAGAGGCTGAGATTTGTTTGGTCTTTTCCCCTTTCCTTGTTGTCGCAGAGAAATTGCCTTCGCGTGGAGGATTTCTTGTGAGTTGTGAAACTCCCTCGATCGTACGATGCTCAGTGGATAATTCTTCTCCTTTAAATACCTTTCAATGGCACTCTGCATGATTTTAAGGGATTCCGGCTCGTAATCATTTCCGTCCCTTTTTTTTACTTCGGCGTAGAACTTGCTCAGGATGTTGTCAAGCTCTTCCGGCGCCATTGTTTCTATGTTTACATTTTCTAGATGACGAGACTGGCACCAACTTTTGAATACATTCATCCACTGTTTTGTCGAGCGGGAGGTATTTTTGTTGACGGCAACAGCCTTGAGCTCTTCAATTTCTTCGCTTGAGATTTCAGGGAACCTTGTAGAATCAACATTTTGTACTTTCTGAGTTGGCTCTGGATTTGTCTCTTTGTTGCTGGACTCGGGATCGCACGCATCCGGAGCGGATGTGGAGGAAAAATTATCAAAATATTCGTCAAACTGGACACTGAATGTCGGAAACTCCCCTAAAAGTACTTCTTCAGCCTCAAGGAGCTCACTATCATCATTAAGAAACTGTAAGTAATTAAATTCGTCCATTTTTGCCTTTGTACAAAGAAAGTTTTGGCAACAAAAAACTTGCACAAAGTTTGCGACACAATATTGCCTTTATTTGTTTTTTGTTTTCCTGCAATTTGATTGGTTACTGTGAATGATCCTTGAAATCTGATTGGTTGTTTTGTTTAAGTGCTACTTTCTCATTGGTTGAAAAAAAGATGCGATTTAGAGCACAAAATAGTGCGATTCGTGAATAAATCACATCACTCTGAGCCAATCAGATTGCAAGGATCACCTGTGATTTCCAAATGGATGTAATAAACATGTAAAAAGAAGACCAAAAATTATCCATCATGATGTTTTTATATAAACCATGAAATACAAAAGAGGAAAAAGGAGAAAATGCTCACTAGCGTATTTTATAGAGAAACATCCACGTGACTGATTTACATCTGTCGAATAGCTTTGTAGTAAGTATAGACCTTTACTGGCATTGAGGTTTCTTTCAAGGCCCTGCCAGGTCAAATCTTGCACATTTCTACCAGTCTTAATCGAGCATTTTAGAGTCACTTTAGAGTCTTTCGGCGTTACTGTTCTCGTCTGAAAGGGGGGTTGACAAGTCTGGGCGGTTATTTCACAGTTCATGCCTCTTGTGGGTGACACGCCTATAGAAAAAAAAAGAAAAAGACTAAAAAGACTTACAGGAAGTATTTGTCTGTTTGCTTGTTTGTTTGTTTTTTCAAACATTTTTATGAACACACTTATCGAACATTCGCAGTCTTTCTTAAACAAACTTTCAGTCTCTAAGTACATTTCCTTAAGGGGGTGTGACTATCTAAGTAAACGTTACTAACCGAGGCCATGTATGATTGTTGCAGGTTGAGTCGACCGAGTGTAAAATCAGAGCACTACCAATACCAGTCAAAACAATGACTTACTATCTCTTAAGAAAACTAGTTAGGGAGGTTAAATCTCGCTGTTTATGCTGTATTTCCTCTCCATTTTTTGAAGAAAAATCACTATCTAGCCCATTTTGAAGTCATTTTGATGTTGCTGGAGTTAGCTTTTCCAACCTGTGACAAGCTGCTTCAAGACGAGAAAGCTTCAAGAACCCTTTGAGTGGTAGATTATCAAACTCAGAAAGAATTGTATGGAAAGCAATCACGAAGAATACAAGGATGTCAAATAGATTAGCAAACACGAATTACGGGTTAGTTGCAGGATAACATACTATTAGCTAATAAAGAAATGGCATAGCCAAATTTACACATTACACTTACAGCGGGGCAAAAATTGTAGATCTCTCATATTAGAGATGAAGCGAAAACTGTGTGACTCTCATTCGCTCAATTGTACGCGCCCTCGATCTTCTCGACAGGGAATGCCGCCCAAAAGCCACACAAGTTTTTGTTCATTGTTTTGCTTCCTAATTACCCCCTATGCCTGAATGACTGCGTCCCAGTATAAACGGCCGTCTCTTTCAATAGTTTAAGAGACAAACCCTAACCTATTTACGCCCTCAACTTTTTTTCCAAAGCTATAACATAACTGAGGAATCCGTTTTGTTATTGTACTGTATTAGCTTACATCCACTGGTCGTGACTTTAAATCTTATGTTGGAGGAGAAGAAGAAACGACCAAATAATAAGAGGGAGGATGAAGGAAAAACCTACAAAATAGGGGAGAGGGAATTCGTAATCTAGAAAGAGTGAAGGGCAAAAATCAGTAATGATAGATTGTATACGATACACGACTCGCATTGGGATACAACTTTACTTTGAATTTAAATTGGATTGTTTATATTATTTTCAAATGTTTTCTCAGAAGAGTTTGCTCTTAGTGACTGTGGAACATTGCCCTATGTAAATTCTCTCTTCTATCCCGGAGGGTGGTATGAAGAGAAATGCGCGTATGATAAAGTGTTTGTTGGTTTGGTTTGAAGTGAGTACGCACATTTAGGGTTACTTCTATTTTTTTCCTCTGCTGGGATATGCGTACCTAGAAAAACGTTTTTCTGGCTCAGATATTTCAGCAATAAATTTTATATGCGGTTAATTATTAAGTTCAATGAATAAGGGGATGTTCAAACTTGGTACCCGAGAACTAGACTGTGCTGAGCTACCTGCACAAAATGGCATTGTTCACACCTTGGGTACCCTATATCATTGTGTACATATTTGCTCAGTTTCGCTCATATTTGCTCAGTTTCGCCCATATTTACTCAGTTTCGCCCTGTCAGACGTCATTGGAAAAGGAGTGTAGCAGAGGATACAAAACAGTACTTTGTCTCGGAGCGAAAGAAAAGATGTGGACCTGGTGCATGACCATTAGTTCCCGAGAACTAGGTCACGACCATGTCCGCCGTGGACACTGGCACCCTGCCCGAATTCTTAGCGTGGGTATATGAAAAAAAAGAGTGTGATCACGTTAGTGCTCCGAGAGTACCGTGCTCAGACACAGTTTCCGAACACCATCTCTTAACGCCGCTAATTCTACTATCTTTACTCGACAACACGTTTTAACTAGTATTCAACTTGAGTCCAGTTGAAACTGCAGTAGAGAAGGGCATCACTCTCAAACAGAATCAGTTTAAGGAGTTAAACCTTAGGGCCAGAATGATGTAAGTGGGCTGGTTGATACGACTGATGCCCGAGGCGACCGAGGCAACAATGGTGATAGGAAAGTTACTTGGTCGTTGTAATGTACCTGCATCGGCGGATCCAGACCTTCAGATAAGGGGGGGGAGCGGTCATCCAGACCCTGAGATAAGGGGGATGGGGCGGTCTAAAAAAATTTTTTTTCGGCCCTTCGGGCCACAGTTTGGTCCAAAAATAAGGGGGGGGCGGGCCCCCCGGGCCCCTCCTCTGGATCTGCACTGGTCTGTAAAGACATTTGGATGCATCCAAGTTAAAGGACCTTCCAGGTACCATGATTTCTTTTAAAACAAGGGACAACCAAAAGCCGAAAAGCCTCTGTAGAAATTTCTATATGTACCCATCCCACATTAGTCACCTGCTCTGATGAGAACCAGTTACTTGCCATCGGCAGCCTTGCTCAGTATCGCTTAGTGACTAGTACGTAAGTACAGCCGACACATGACGCTCCGCCACTAAGAATGTCTTCAAAACATTTTCCAATAGAGAGAAGAAGTCGTTACGTCACGCTGCCATGGTAGCAACCTTTCTAGATCTCAACAAAAACCGTCCCGGTCCTGCCAATATAGCAGAAAAAACGAAAAAAATGGAAAAGAATGACTTTCCGGTGCCTGATTGCACTCAGGAACAAAACTGTAGCCCACAGTTTTCTTCTATGGTTCGTCAATGCAAATGACCGTCTATGTCAAGAACAATAGTTGAGATACAGAAATTTTGCTACCATGGTAACTTGAGTTCATTCTCCTCTCTATTTCTCTGAGTTTCTCTGAGTCGCAGATCGTCAAGAAGCAGTAGGCATGCGAGATAATCCTTCTTTGTGTACTCTTGCCCGGCAGATCTTTTAAATTTGGCTGTTTCGTCATTTCAAATATCGCAACCATTTTTGCGTGCACCATGCAACTGACCTCTTTTGCCCAATAACTGTTACTAATTGGACAATTGACGTAATTCTTCGAGAACTTAAACCCATTCTCTGTTTGTCAGTATCATTTCGTTTTGTTTTATGATGTATTGTAAATGAGAGGTCGGCTATACACATTCGGACAAGACCATTTTACAATAATTTCAAGTTCCAACTCGACATAGGCCGCTAGATCGTTCATTATGTGGCCGGCTAAACTATTTGGGCTGTTTCTTTAAACGGAGTTTTGCCATTCAATAACAAAACCGCGTTCTAAGACATTTTCAGCTTGCCCAAGGCTTTTATCTAAACACCATGCAATTTCTTGAAAGCATACAGACTAGACAAGAAAGCATTTATTTTCTTAAAGTAAACCAGAGGATAGATAGATAGACCTCAGTCCAAGATAGACTTTGTTTAAATGTTTAGCTAAACCATTTATAATTTGGCTATGTAATTTCTTTATTAGTTATCGGCTATCCAACAACTGACCCCTAGACTATCTTTGTACTTGCTTGGATTGATTCGACTTCTTGTGTCTAAAGAGAAAGGCTTGAAGGGAAACAATTTAACTGACACTTATAAAGTATACAGGAATTGCTTACTTCAGGTTACTTACAAAGATAACGTACCTTGAATCCACAGAATCGTCAAGGAACAAAACATATAGAAGTTAAGGATACAAAGTTTGAAATCTTTTTGCACGCAGTATTTCTTCATGTCTGCTGTCCCATTCGTTCGTGAGCGACAAGCATGTGTTTTGGTGTTGATAATCAGCTTTCGCAATTATTTCAATGCACTGCGTTTCTTCATAAAACCTAATGATAATTAATGTCATGATAATCAATGTGAGATACTGTAAAAACCCGCGTGTAAGATCCTCTAGTGGTTTAAGAACCTGCTGGTAGAAACTTGCCACTCTAATGCCCAAAAATATAAGAATCAAAAGCCAAGCAAAATCAAGCAGGTTCTTATATGTGGGTTAAAGTTGAATTATGATAAACATTTTAGCTAAGGAGTTTGACTTTGAGATTGCAAACTGGTATTACAAGACAATACTGTACGCACCAATGTAATTACAAAGTATTACTGTAATTCCCACAACAAAAACAGGTTATAAAGTAAATATTGTAATATTGTCTCCATGGCCCTTACATAAAAGAAGTTTCCAATGTAGAAGTGTGAATAATGGCCAATTTCAAATTTCTACTCATAGAAATTTATAACCTATTTAGCCTAAACTGCTAATATTGATAACTACCCCCAAAATACAAGAACCTCTTTTGGCAGATTTCAAGAAATATAGGTTCGTACACGCGAGTTTTTACTGTATTTCAGCACAATATTTTCAGAACTCTGTTTAGAAGAGCTGTTTCGATTAACAGTTTTTGTTTGGAGGGACCGTGTTTCACTTTTTTAGCTTTGGTATTCCTAACTCGGGAATTATTTAAACCGGGGGGGGGGGGAAGGTACTCAAATACGTTTTGTACGGGGAGGCTCTGTTACGCCGCAAAATGTAACAATTGACGCAAAATGTAACATTAACGCGAAATGTAACAACTTTTGACGCGAAATGTAACATTAACCCGAAATGTAACAAGTTTTGACGCAAAATGTAACATCTTTTTAACGCGAAGTGTAACAACTTTTTGACGCAAAATGAAACAATATTTTTAACGCGAAATGTAACAAGCAAAATGTTACAGCCTTGAACATGAGCCTTGGAGATGAAGTGTAAACTGTCTGGTGGTTACAAAAACAGTATATTCATAAAGTTTTCTTATAATGTCAAATAAACTTACAAAAGGTCGTAAAACAGGTGATAAAGTTATAACCTTGGAATAGCAGTATGGACAATTACCACAACGCTAACTTATTAAACATAACGTATGGAAAATATCCCAAGCTATGCGAAAAGAATATGACTAGAAAACAATAACACCGTAGGAAACACGCACCAATCAGCAATTGAAATGCAAGTTAAAAGTAAAAGTAAAAGTTAAGAAAGGTAATCTTTCAAAAGAAAATTTGGAACGTAGTCAATAAGATAGATATGAAATTTCTCATTTCTTACCGGACTTCCAGCGAATGTGAGAAATTTTTGATACCAACCCAGTCCTGCTACCGTAAAACTTAACCATGCCAACGCCCATTTAACACTGTTGATTATCTCACATAGTCGGATGACTGCTCCGCTACACCTGCGTTTTAGGGAAAAGGGGCGGAGGTGGGTAGAAACAGACAGCGTCGGATAAAAACAGAAAGCGTCTTCACTCGATGAAAGTGTGAAAAGAATAATCAGTAATCGATACTCGCCTCGATTTCATACGGGCTCAACTCCCTAGAGGGAGTATGCTAAAAATGTACCATCCTAACCCATCTAATACGTCCTGGATATAGTAACGCCAAGTAGCGTCACACATATGTACAGAAAGATATACTAAACAACAATTGACCACTCCAGAAAATACCATAACATACCATAAGGTTCTTTGTTCGACACCCCTAAATTTTGCATAAGCATTGTTTTCAGTTTCGCTTGGAGCCATTTTAACTCCCAAGAGAAACTGAAAACAATGCTTATGCAAAATTTGGGGGTGACGAACAAAGAACATTAGGGTATGTTATGGTATTTTCTGGAGTGGTCAATTCGTTCGACTGTTTCCGGATTTAGTTATTATTATCGAAAAACGTTTTGTAAGTTTATTTCACATTATAAAAAAACTTTATAAATAAACTGTTTTTATAACCACCAGACAATTTACACTTTATCTCCAAGGCTCATGTCCAAGTTTCTCAGTTATTTCAAGGCTGTAAGATTTTGCTTGTTACATTTCGCGTTAAAAATATTGTTTCATTTTGCGTCAAAAAGTTGTTACATTTCGCGTTAAAAAGTTGTTACAGTTTGCGTCAAAACTTGTTACATTTCGGGTTAATGTTACATTTCGCGTTAATGTTACATTTTACGTCAATTGTTACATTTTGCGGCGTAACAGGCTCCGCCCCAAGATCCAACCCTTTACCTTCCTATATAGTATTTATAACAGAAAATGTACCCCTTTCATATACTTTCTATTGACTTAAGGTACCCCTTTCATATACCTAATTAGAAATTTGCATACCTTTTACTGCTGTAATTGCACTATTTTTAAAACGCCAGTGAATAAATCACAAAACCCGAACGTTTTCACGGCCACAAAATGCATCTGTTAGCCCTTTTGGACCCGCTTTTTACCGACCGAAATCACCCCTACCCTTTCATATACTTCAACAAGTGAAATCCCTACCCTTTCACATCACTGACCTGAATCCTGAGAAAGGTACCCATTTCGGGCGGAGCCTCTCTGTATAGACCATTATAGGGAGTACCTCCCCTCGGGATCAAACCGCAACAAGTACTCACTTGTAATGGGACGAGGATGCACTTAGGTACGTTAGAATAAAATGACCCCTTAAATGTCACACATTTAGGAGTCATTTTGAAGGCGTTTTGGGCTGATTTTGTTGTTCTGTCCCAAGGTTAAGACAGAACAGCAAAACCAATCCAGATCGCTTCAAACGACACAGGAATACAAAATACAGCAAAGGTAGTGGCACTGCAGTGGTGGTGGAGGGGGGGGGGGGGGGGTCAAAAGGTTTTCGGTGAGCGAAGCTAACCGAGAAGGAGTCCACCGCTCGGCTCGTGATTTTTTTCATTTTCATTTTTCTTTTCTTTGTTCTTTAACTGTTTCACCCCTTTTTATGCTTTTCTCCCTGACTACGGAGGCTGATTCCAGGCTACACCGCCCATTTCATATTGGAACCTTTCTCCCTTCCTGGGTTAAACAAGTTGTTTTCTTGGAAACATATTCCGGTTGAAATTGAAATTAGAGGCAGGCTGCTAAAATTTACAGACAGTAATTGCCATCTGTCAACTTCATAGTGCCTTGCGCTTGAAAGATCAGTCAAAATAAATACAAATCCATTAAAAACATCTCCTTCTCAGTGATCAGGTTGAACGATCAACTGGGCTATCAATATATCAAAGCGGCACTGAAATAATCCACTTTCCGTCTACTACCACAGACGAACAATGACGTTAGTTAAAACAGTTTTCTCCCTCATTTGACATTTGCCAAAATTAGCCCTATATTTATACGCAGGTTTTAGCAACCAGCTGCTTTGCTCGTTTAACGATGAAGGTTTCAACTCATCTTGAGGAACTTGTTTCATCGGTATAAAGAACAGGAACTCCATTTGTATTTGGAGCCCTTTTATGCGGTGTTTGGTGCCCGCTAGGTAGCCCCAAGATACAGGAGCACCCAACAACCGAATGTTTCCAAATACGCCAGAAGTGCCTTAAATGGTTTTTTCTATTCTTTAGAAGCCTGTTTGGTTAATTTGGAGTTGCCATAAAAACTATTTATCTGTTCGGATGTTTTAGGGGAACTTTGGTTGCCACGAAAGTCTTAGGTGGCTTTTACGTCTCATCGGAAAGAGTTAGCTTTGCTTTCATTAGAAAATTATAGGGGACGTTTTGTCTTTATACCGAAATTTTTAGGAGACCTTTTTTAACAATAATAGCAATATCTTGGTATCAAAATGTGAATAACACAACCTCCAAAATCCTAGTTAAGCTATTAGAAAACCTCCGAATCTTTAAGACAAACGGAACTGTTATCCAAAACTTTTCAGCTTTTCTCAAGCTTTAGATATTTCAAGGTAATATTTCAGGGGCACCCAACGGGAATATGGTCCAAAACCTCTTAAACATAGCATTGTTAAACGTATTTCAGTATTTTAACGCTAGGTATAGGCATATTTTTATCCCCTAAAAATTTTTCATCTGTTCGGATTTCCTAGCTGAAAGTCTAGTGATCTGAAAATTATAGGGGTCAAAAATTACCTTTTCGAAAATTTCAGCCAGAAAAAAGGCTTCCGAAAGCTCTAGGTGACCTTTTTAGGGTAAAAATCCGTTAAAAATGGGCAATTATTAATCCTTTTTTAGATGTTCGAAAATCCTAGGAGAGGCAGGCAAGCAAGAAATTTTACAACAAATGTTCCGAAAATTCTAGATCTCAAATCGTCCTCCGAACAGATATTTTCCGAAAATTGACGTTGGGTGCCCCTGATATTTGCTCCTTTGAACAGTTATTTTACAGAAAAAAGTCGCTGGGTGCCCATGAAGACAACTACATCGAGTTCATGTATTTATACTGTATTGAGAAAGTGTCATTCTCAATAATCGTCAAAATATTCTCACGTCTTCTTGTCTTGTTTCTTTAATAATAAAGACAGTCAATTCAGATTTAAATTTCTTTTAGCTTAAAGCTTCAACAAATTGAAAGCATGCCATGGGCTACTCGAACGGTTCTTGTCCTGCCTGCTAAGGCTACCCTAACTACCCTCAGCTCCGCGAGTTGATTTGCTTCCGCTGCAAGGTGAGTTCACCGGATTTTAAAGATAGTTCGCATAGAAATGGTTGAATGAGAGTTTTCAGAGGAGAAGTCCTTAATTGCTTAATCGTGGGAGACTGTGTCTTAGGTACCGGCTTGACCACATAAACAGAACCTACAGTGGCCCCTCACTACAGTATTTTATCGAAGCTCACATTTGGTTTATATTTTCCAAACGGAATTTAATTTGACTACTTCGGCGCTACCCCAATTATCGGTAAAGGAAGATCTTTCTTACAAGTAGTTACAATTTAACCCTGCCAGGCAGCCATTTACACATGTTTGTTACACATAAAAGCAATAAAAATAACAAAAATAATGTTTCGTTTACCTACCAACAGAATCAACTCCGAGGTTAATAGACCGACAGCTAGCGGAGTTTACGCTGTAATTGGTCGCAAATGGCCCGGTTTATGAATGATCCACCGTGTTATTTGCGTTCGGGCAGAAAACGTCATCTAGCTGCAGCAGAGATGATTATCATTCACCTGTTTATATAACAGTCAAACCTTTAAACGGACACCCTTGACAAGAAAAAAAAGGGGGGGTCTGGAAATAAAGCTGGTCTATTACGGAAATGGCTGTGTGCGTTTGACGAAGTTCTGGATTAACTGTAGTTTCTTAATGTTACGTTTACTGGTATTCGACCAGATAGAAGAGCAGTAATAAAGTTTGCTGAAAATAAGGGAACTTAATAACAGGAGAAGTAATGCGCTTTTATCTATTAAATGTTAATTCTTTTTATTTGTATAAGTTTTTGCAGGCAGGTGGAGACTGTTTTACTAATATGGTCATTATAAGTAAGGGACTGGTCAATATAGATGCCAAGATCTTTAGCAACACTGACAGGTACGATGGTTTTACCAAAAATGCAAAGCATTGTTTTCTTTTATGATCGATCGTTTTCCTTTTTTTTTTTTTTTTTTCAATTTTTAGGAAAAAAACAATTCTGTAATATTTCACGTTAATTTATATTTTTTCTGTGGCTGTGCCAATTTGAAAAACAATGAAAAGTCCGCCTGCTAAATTTGAGAGTTTCGGGCTTTGTATTCTCGGCAATTTTCTTGCCACTCTTTAAGAAAAAATGCCTCTGTGTTAGAAAAGTAAATTGCAAGCCGTTTTCAGTAGATATTTGCATTTTAAAAGGTGAAGCGGAATATATATGCAAATGTTGGTAAAGCTATAGCTCAGACGTGTGTTTTCATCTTTTATCAGGTCTCGCACAAAAAATTTAGATGTGTAACTCGCGTAAAGAGTAAGACGCGTAATCAAAAATTTATGTTTCTATGTTATTTAACTTGTGTTTCAAGGAAAATAAAGAGCTACGTCCATACAGATCGCACAAAGGTCTAAACATTTGCTAAAACTTCAACCTCATTAAATTTTGGAACCTGAACATGGCCAAGATTCGAATATTCGCGACCTCCCGCCGAGTTACCCTGGAAGAGGGTGACTAACTAAACAAAAATATAATCTACTCGACCGGATATGCGACTTCCTTAAATTGTATTCTGTCGCTAGGTATAAACCATTCGGATCCATTCGGAACTGCCCGGATGGAATTTCCCCCTGAGCTATTTACTTAACTCCTACGACATTTTGTTCACTTCCCTGAAGGTTTTCTTTTCTTTTCTTTCTTTCTTTTTTTCTTTTTTTCATTATGACATATTGTGTTACCAACGTAT
Organism: Porites lutea; assembly: GCF_958299795.1. Lineage (NCBI taxonomy): Eukaryota > Metazoa > Cnidaria > Anthozoa > Scleractinia > Poritidae > Porites > Porites lutea. Next base: position 7,534,987 of record NC_133210.1, read on the forward strand.
GACATTGTAATATAGTGCCAACTGACAGCTTTTCTCTTACGAGTATTTGACAAGGAGAAACTGACTTTAAAACACTAATATTCTTCACCAATATTTCACATGAAACCTACAAAGTAGGTGTCATATATCTTTAGACTTGTGTCGTGGCGCGTTAACCTTTTTCTCTACTTTAAGCTATCCATGGAGATGAGACTGAAAAGATACCCTTACCTGGAGAAAAGCTTTCACCATACCATGTTAGTTTTAAATGCATTTCTAGCCATTTCAGAGGGCTTAGTCTCAGACAACCAAAGCTCCCCCCACCCCCAGAGACCTTCCCCTTCGGCCTCATTTGGTCCGTCTCCTCATTAGATCACACCATCCCGTAAAAAAAACTGGCAACGGGCATGACTTTTAATTAAATAGGCGGTGACACTAAACTTTTTCACTTCTGAATTGCAAGCCCGGAAATAAAAGAATGGCATTTTTATAGGCAATCATACGACTTCGAGTTCAATTTGGAATTTATTTGCACGAGTGTGTTTTTCAAAAAGTATCAAAAGTGCATGAGCTAGCCATTTTTCTACTCGCAAACTTCAAGGTATGCAACCGCAGATTTCTACACCTGATTGGTTATCAACCAATCAAAGTGCTCCATTCTCTGAGATATTTGTATTTTGTTTCCCTCTTTTTGCATTATCAGTTTCCTCGTTTTTGTACTCTCTCAGCCGATCAGATTCGTGTATATTGTTAGAAAGTAAATTGTGGGTACGGAGTGTCCTTTTTTATAGATTCGAACTGACGGATGTTATGAGAACATTGCTTAATCACTGTTCTCATTATGTTCCCAGTTCTGATAAAAGAACAGCAGGCTCCAAATCTTCAAGGTAATGAGACTAGCATGTGAAATTAGTAAGAAATTTTAAACAGTAGTCGTTCGCGTTCTGATAGAATCGTTGATGTAGCTTCCTAGTTTAAATGGTTAACTGCAGTTTGAAGTCATTTTCTATGAGAAAAGTAGTGTTGTTTTGTACCCTTGAAATTCCCCCCTTAGTAACCCCCTGGTTGCTCAAGCGTTGCAAACAAAAAGTTAACATTAATCACTGAAACGATTTCAGCGAAAGCTAAGACCTTTTCTTATACAAAGGACTGATAAACAGGAAAGGTGTCCAACGCTGGCATGAGGGATCTAGTTACTGTATATTACGTCCTCCTTTTTGAATAACTGTTTTTTTTTTTTCGTTTCCTAAAATGAACCGTTCAGTACTGTAAAGCATGCAGTCAGTTATTTATCAGTGGAACGGACAAGAGTTTGTTGTTTTTCAAAACGTTGCAACGAGAGGAGCAAGCAAATTAAAGTTCTTTAAAATAGGGAATGAATCGTTTCTTGCCATTGTAAATGTGGATAATGTCGGACAGGAAACTGTAGACTTAGTTATTTACAAGTGAAGGAACAACTCGTTTGATAAGTTTTCGGAGATACCCCCATCCCTTGGAAAGTTTGGAGGGGCCGCGTCCATTAAGAATAAAACGTTTATTAGCCTTCGCGGGTACTCTGCTGGAGGTGAGGAAGTGGTTAGGGACGGGGTTCTCCAGACTACAAACCATACAAACGTATGAAGCTAGAGATGTGAAGTCGTTTCAAATGAATGGTCAAATATTCCTTGCAATTGCAAACTAAATTGGTGATGGAAGGAAACCCAACATTTTTACGCGAAATGGAAATGAGTTTGTCTCATTCCTGTCACTTTTTACTTTTGGAGCCATTGCCTGGCATCCATTTGTGATGTATGGTGAAACCTTCCTGGGTTTAGCCGATGCTTATGGAAAGTCAATTGTGTATCAGGCCATTGGATCAAGGTTCGTGAAGTATCAAGAAATTTCAACTCAGTGGAACTCATGGTATAACCGCATTTGTGCACGGAGGTCACACCTACCTTGTTCTAGTAGTTAAGAAAAGTTCAATATTAACAGCACAGTATACCAAATTCACTATTTTACCTAAGAAACTTTTATAGAGCAAAGAATAAACCATGTAACATGATATGTCAACGTTAAGTCTGTACTAACTGATCACTAAATAAATGTATAAAATAACAAAAGAAAAAGTTGAATTTCAAGGGTTTTTTATGACACATTTTGGTCAGTACCAGCCATAACTGATACAAGATAAAACGTAAGAGATCAAGAAACGAAAGACAGCCTGCGAATACAGCCGTCTCTCCTCGCTACTCGCCACCAGGGACGTTTTGCGGGGAGCTGAGAGACGTCTGCGATTCGACCCCAAAAATTCCGTACTAATGACGTACATTTGTCCGGATTTTGGTCAACGAGTGCTGATTTGCCGACGTAGTATTGTTATTCTTTTAGCTATTGTTTACAAATGACATACCAAAGACAAAAGATCACAAAGATCAAATGAAAACGCCATGAACCTTGTAAAAAACATTTGTATTCTTTTCTACAAGAAGCATTCGAGCTTTGCTACGGCTTGTTCGGAGAAGACCTCAGAACTTAACGATAATAGACGAGAAGAACAAGAGAACAATATGACCAATATACTTCTTGAGCAAAGAAACTGGAAAAGTTTTAAACTGAATTTCCACATACAGTCTTTTATGTCAAGTCCTCTTTAACAAGAAGCATATCAGTGCTAGCTTTTATTTCGTGTAAGAGATCGTTTTGCACACCAATATAGCCGCCGTGACGTCATTTCAAAACGATCTATAGAATTGAATGGAATCCAATTTAATCTGTAATCACACAAGTGATCAAGAAAATCGGACGACCGCGTAGCGCGAGTTCGATTTGTTTATCCACGAGTATGATCACAGACCGAACTGGACGACACGAAGTCTTATCGTGATATTTAAAGCTTCCAATTTTTTTAAAAATTCCGAGTTTTTTCGCCAGAAGTGAAAAAACAAAATCAAGTGTGTGCGCATGACGGCGCGCACTTTCCAATAGCTCGTTTTCACGTGACGTCACGGCAGCCATATTTGTGTACAAAACAATGAATCGGCGGCCATGTTTGCGTACAAAAAACATCGTGTGGGAATTGAACTCTTCTCACATGTTAAAGCTTTCTTTTATTCCAAGCAATTTGCAGAGTTGCTGACCACGTGACTGAAAACGATCTATAGGGACCTTACCATACGACAACGGCGACGTCCATGAAAATGTCACTGAAAAATAGACTCCGTATCCTTTCAAACCATTTCGCGATTTTCCGACGTCGTCCTGTTACTTAAAAGAAGGGGATTTAGACTGGAACTGAAGAGAGGGGGCAGCGCCCGAGTTCAGACAGAGATGGTAGAATTTATCGCCTTGCCGTTCTCGTCCTCAAAAAAACTTAAAATTTGGTCATTTCACGTCGTAGTTGTGCAGAGACGGCAAAGAATTGTACAAAAAAGTGTGGCAAGGATGTATCGAATACTTTGTTATTGTAACTATCTTTTAATATTCTTTTCTCAAAATAACGAGCTTCTTATCGCTGAAAACGCTTCGGTGCTGAGCAACTTGTTTACTTCAATTTATTCGAAAAAGCACCTAAATAAAATAGCACTTTATGCCAAAAATATTAGGTATGGAGCAAACGCGCCGAGGAAGAAATTTAAATATCCACCCTAATGTAAACGTTAAAAAAATAATAAGTGCTTATTCAATTGAAAAGTCTCGAATGTTTCTTTTTACAACGTTTGTATTTCGTACAATATAAATTGTTTGTTCCTCCCGGCTTTTCTTACTATTATTAATTATTATTAAAGCTATATACATCGTCGTAACTTATATTTCCATCATTTTTACTCTCTATTTTGGCCTGTCACTGGAGAGCTGCCGTGCGGTTCTTTTTAGCTTTTTTAAGTTCTCGTGGACATTTTCACTTTGCGGATCCAGCTTCAGAGCCTTTCTGTAGTATATACCGGCTTGTTCGTGTTTCCCCCATCTGTGATATAACACTCCTGTCAAGTAAACAAAAACGATAGCGTTATATCTTGGAATTAATTTGAGACTGCGTTTAGGAACAGATGCAAGTAACTTAAAAGCAACAATAGATAATCCGAACGGTACAACTAGCTTTTTCATTACTATTAGTTATTACTGCAAACTACTTGAGAAGCATAATAAAATTTGTCCAGTAAAGAACATGCTCAGTAGCGTTTACTTCAATTTTCACACTTTATAATCGACCTTAAGGTGCGATCAAGCCTCCTTTTTTTCGGGGAAGCGCGAAATTGGGCGGACAGGTAAAAAAGTAAAAGAAAAAAGGTCCACCTTATCGCAGGTTAAATCGACCTATACAGCATAATAAACAGTACAACAGGAAAATAATGCTCAGAAACTTCATCTGAATGGTCAGACTTTAGGATTTGACTCACAGATTTAGAAGTTAGTATTATCTTGAACAACCTACTAAAGAGCACCACAGCAAAGAACTGCTCACTAGCTTTTGTCTGTATGGTCACATTGTAGGATTTCATCCCCAGTTAGAACCACGTTTACAGCAAAATAACCAGAAAGAGTAACAACTCGAGGAATTCTTACCAAGATTTCCATAAATTTTCGCAGAATTAGGTTTTAGCTTCAAAGCTATTAGGAAGTGTTTCTCAGCCTCCTACAAAAGAACAAATATTTATTCAACTTTACTTTAATTTCCCTCATTAAAGATTCGTACAGTATGCGAAGAAATGCAGGCTAAAAGGATGAGCGAACTTGAATACGCTTTGGGTTTCGCGTTCCTAACTTTAGCCTGCGCCACAGACGAAACTTAACTCTAGACTGTTCACAGTCCCCTATTTTCCCTAAGATTGTCGAGATCGAGCGCTTTGCGTTACGGGCTGCCATCTTGCATGAGTGTCAAAACTACTTAGGGGGCGGGGCTGGTTTGGGAGGAAGAGCTATAATCCCTGACGCCCGCCCCCTCGGTACATTTGCAAATCAAGATGGCCGCCATTAATTGTAAGACGCACTATATCTCGACGATCTCACGGAAAAATAGGGGACTGTGAACAGTCTAACTTAGCTCTAGCTAAGTCTGGTTACTAACTGGGGTTAGATCACATCTGCGACGCAGGCTATACTGACTAAATGCAATTTAATATTCCTTGACATGTTGAAAAAAAGAGAATCAGTTCCTTGGAGAGTTTTATGGGGAGAACATTGAGAAATAGACATGTGTCCATCATTCATCGTGTGCAGCAGTCAATAATCAGCGATCTAACCAGATGCCAACCTATGGTCTCCACCCTCCCCTCTCTTTCCTTTTTCTCTCTCCACTCCACCCTACCCGGGAGCGTGTTCACAGCCTATGCTATACATAAATTCATTAAGCACGAGAGGCGTTGCGTTTGAACTGATCCCTCTCCCCGCAGAGGCAACTTTATTGAGGAGGGGGTGGGGGGAGGGGGGGGAGAAAGCGCGCGGGGACGATTTCCCGCCAATTTTCTTCTCCCATTATACCCTGTCCTGTTTATTTTATTCTTGAAATACCAGTGGAAGCCTCTACGGGGAACACAGAACCAGACCTAAAATCCCCTTCACCGGCGTCTTTGTCTGATCGTAGTGTAATTCTGTAACGAATCACGTACCACAAACTCATCTTTCTGTCCGAGCATGTTAGCAAGGTTGAAATGAACTGACGGCTCGTTAGGAATGTGGCTTTTAGCTTCTCTGATCACTGTTATCGCCGCATCTCTGTTACCTAGAAAGAGAAACCAGCCGGGCGTTACCTTAAAAATGAACTCGTCTGTCAAGAGACGTCACTTCGCACCAATTTTTTTTTAGTACACCTAGCTGTGAGCGACCAACTAAAACGCCAGGATTGTGTGGTTGTCTAAGTGAGGTGGAGGTTTGCGAGAGTTTTGTTACTGGGGATACGCCAGTGAAGGGACTGACTCATTTGAAGATCTAAGTAGAGGTAGGAGGAGAGTAATTAACTGAAAATACCCTACTATGCAAGAAACGTTTTTCAAGACTGTAGTTTAACCCTTGCAAGTTTTCCCACACCTTACAATAATTTCACTGTTTTCTTTAAGGGTTAAGAGGGTAATTAATCCGGGGTACCCAACGTTAATTTTCGGAAAATGTCTGTTCGGAAGTCGATTTGAGATCTAGAATTTTCGGAACATTTTTTGTAAAATTTCTTTGCTTGCCTGCCTCTCCTAGGATTTTCGAACATCTAAAAAATGGTATAATTGCCCATTTTTAACGGATTTTTACCCTAAAAAGGTCGCCTAGAACTTTCGGGAGCCTTTTTTCCACCTGAAATTTTCGCAAAGGTAAGTTTTGATCCCTATAATTTTCAAATCACTAGACTTTCAGCTAGCAAATGCGAACAGATGGAAAATTTTAAAGGATAAAAATATGCCTATGTCTACTGTTTAAATACTAAAATACGTTCAACAATGCTATGTTTAAGTGGTTTTGAACTATATTCTCGTTGGGTGCCCCTAATTAATGGGTCCAAAATTTACGTGAGTTGCTCGGAACAGTCATCATCTGAATAAAAAACCTGAGGCCGACGTTGCACTCATTTTATTCCGCCTCCCACACCTCTCTCTCTCTCTCTCTCTCTCTCTCTCTCTCTCTCTCTCTCTCTCTCTCTCTCTCTCTCTCTCTCTCTCTCTCTCTCTCTCCACCAGTCCTACGTTTAGTTTTACGGGTATTTCAGTTCCTACACGGAGAGGACAGAAGTCAAACAACGATCGGAAGTCATAAATGGGAATCGAACTCAGGGCTTCTAGCATAGAAGGCCTGGTACTAACAAACATGAACTAAGCTGAATCCTTGCTCCTACGCTCGATAAACGTTTGCTTGAGTCTTCTTCACTTTCCTAAAAAAGTGAGTTCTTTTCTCCCTTCCCTTATACAAATCGCAAACAAATTTCCACGGTCGGCACTCAAGTGAAACCACTATCAGCAAGCGAATGGTTTCACTGCAAATTTTTGAACGTCTTCGCACCATTTCTATGATCGATAAGAGTATGGACCATTGAAATTTATTGTCGATTTGCCTTGTACAATAACATTAAGAGTCTTTCACGTGCACTCGTTAAATAATTCTCCACAAACTGCACGCAAGAGAAAGAGAAAAACAAATTGCGCCACCGTTACGTAATCAGTCCATCAGGTCGGACCATTGGAAAAGTTATTGGGGGCGGGGGGGGGGGGGGGGGGGGTTGGTGAAGCATCATAAAAATATATTTGTGCAAGGGAAAATCTTATGAAAAAAATTCATGCAGGCCGAGTACCCCCAAAAAATATTCCCGCACTGGCCTAAAAAAATTCAAGCTAAGGGAAATGTTCACGAAAAAAAGTTGATGTGGCTCGAAAATTCCCCATCCACTCTCCCCAACCCCGTCCGTTATCGACGGTTAGCGACCATAGCTCTCCACCAATCATCACAAAAAATCGCTCAGTTACCGTAAAATCCTTCCTCCCCAACCGTTAAAAGCCCCCTTGCAGACATTTACCTGACTTTTCTAAGAGCAGAGCATGATTCATCCAGGCACCCACATGATCGTTTTTTAAATTGATGGCTGTTTTAAATGCGGCAATGGCTTTTACAGTTTTGTCTTGATCGATGTACTGGAGGAGAAGATTTTAAGGTCAGTATAAATACGCATGAAAAAGCAATGAATGGGAAACTATCCAGGGTTCACGTAAAAGGATCATTGTATCTGCACTGCTTGCACTATGCATTTTGAACGTTTAAAAACTATTGACCTTTTTTTCTTACCAGATTTCCAAGGTTGAAAAAAGCGTCTGGATATCTTGGTCTGTATTTTATAGCGTTGCTGTAGCATTTTTCGGCTTCCTAAGAAACAAATTTTGTAGGATCAGAGAGTTCGAAGTTGTGCGAAAGAAATAATCGTGCAGAGAGAATCAAAGGAAAGAAATAGGAAAAACTGGCACAAGACGAGGCACAAGTTCGATTTGAGTATACCCTTAATTCTCTCTCTGCTAGATTGGCTCACCACCACCTGCGCGCCTAGCCGCTCTCCGGTTGTTAAACAGAAAAACAAAGCTCGCTGGAAGGTCAAATCGTAATCAATAATTTGTGGAAACATGAACAAAGCTATAAAACTCACATCTTCTTTATGCAATGCTGCCTTTACGGTGCCTAAGTTCATCCAGCCCGCCGCAAAGTTATTCCTATACACAAGAATGGCTGCGTTAATAAGTTATCTCACACACCACTTTTTTTCTTGGCTTTCTCCCACCAGCTCTTTTTTCGATTACGAAATATTGAGTATTGTTGCATAATTTCCCCATATTTTCCCCTTCCCGCCCTCTAGAACTCACACTTCCCACTCTTTCCTCTCCCGCCTCTCGTACCCCTTCCGCCCCCTAATTCTCCCAACCCCTGTCCTCCCCCGTTAGTACAAATGTTAAGGTCACTAATGCTTTTACAACTTCAAATGACTTCAAATTAGAGAGAAAAACGCTTAAGTAAAATATCGCAAAAAGACTAACCTTATTCCTACAGCTTTTTCTAGCAGTGCTTCAGCTTCTAGGTATCTTCCATCATCCTTAAAAAAAAAGCATTTTTTTTTTTTACACTAAAATTTTAAAACTAACCCATTTTAAATCTACTAATAAATTACAACTTCAGACAGTCTTGCAAAACCAAAAAATAAATTCAAGAAATAGCTTCCTTCTCCTAAATGCAACGCGAGTAAACCGTGATTATTATGGAGCGCTCTACAAAGTTCCAAAAGTCCTGAACTTTTTTCAGGCTTCTTACGCAATTGCATAAATTGCGTTCACAGCTGCGAGGATCACTCTTCATTTGATTTCATTTTCGCAGTTGTTGTATGATTTATTTCATATACATCTATCACATTCATCTCTTGAACACACAATTGACCAGCTCCAGTTGGTTAGAACATCGCACCAGTATCGCAAGGTCACGGGTTCAAATACCGTTGAAGTCCTGACAAAACTTTTTAAAAAAAGACAACCTCGCGAGTTGTACCCAGTTTCTTGGTTAAGTCGATCGCCTTCGAAAATTTGTAGCTTTTCGGGTTTTAGATGAGTTTCCCATCCGTTTATTCTCATTTCATTTTGGTCGAATAGGAAGGAGCCAAAATTCCAAAACCTAGAGAATCCATTCTTTTTGCAGGGTTTGTATCCCAAAAAAATCATTCTGTAGTCACCTCCAACGATTGACTTGATCTGCTATGCAAAAATCCGCTATGGGGTCTTTTTAGCGATAATTACAATGACAAATATGAGCTTGGTGTGATCTTGTTTCTCGTCAGAGGATCATTTTTGAAAGGACTCTTTATTAAAATGTTCACTGGCACAAAATCTAGGTACGCATATTTTGGAGTATCCACATGTTTACTGCCTCTCCGTTATTGAAAGTCTCATGTGCGTCAAAAATAAAATACATGTAACATGCTGTGCAAGGATATCATACCTTGATAAGGTTTCCCAAATTGTTTAAAGCTTGATCGTATGTTGGGTTTAACCTGCCATTTAAGGGAATTAAAATCAGTTGATGTGTTGATATCATTCTAGTCTTTTTTTTTTTCAGACATGCACTGTTGAAGGTAGTGATTAATTGTCGTAGAACCTGTATACTTTAGAACAACAAAAATTTACTAGAAATACGCGAATAGCATAACCTCGCACAGCAAGGGGGAAAATTAAGGGAAGAAAGCCATTAAGGTAGAGAAAATATATGAAAAAATGCAAACAAAAAGAAAGGAAAAGAAAAACGAGCTCTTCCAAGAATCAATCACAGTACATCCTGTGTATTGGGACAATTCTATACGGTACGTGAGGATATATCCAATCTGAAATAAATATTTCTTTAAAACATTACCCGTGGAACTTCTGCAGGCAAGGGCCGTTCCCGAAACCTTGTCATGCTTGGATAAAACTGCAGGCTATTTTTTTATAGTTAAAACCACTCAAAGGAAACTTCATTTAAGTACAGGGAAGAATTATCATCGTCAATTAACAAGAAATAAACCAGTACAATGAGCAGGGTTTGAGCTAGGATTTGATAACTGGGGGACAATTTGTCCCCTTGGCTAAAATTTTGGGGGACATTTTCATTTTTAGGGGGACAGTAATTTGTACACCCTTCCTTCTTAGCAGGGCTTCTGATAGGTCTCGGACGAAAAAGTCAAATTTCGCGGGATTTTTAGGGACAAATTCGCGGAAAAATCGGCCGATTTCGCGGGAGTTTTCGGGGCAAACTTCACCGAAAAGTAATCGGTAAAAAACGGCCGATTTTGTGGTTATTTTCAAGGCAAATTTCGCTAGAAATCGATCGGTTTTGCGCTGATCAGACCAGCCTTTTTAACGTTTTTCTAACAGAGGTCATCATTTGCTCTTTCAACAATAATACGCTCCAGAAATGAACCAATGGCAAAGCCTTTAACATGATGGCTAGTGCCCAGTTTTTCGCAACCTAATCTGTTTGCACGTTTCAGTGACGAAGTTCCAAGATAAATTTGCAAGTTTACGGCAAGTAAATAGCCCCTATAGCTGAAATAAGTTTCAAATATGTTGTACAGACATGTATTTGATAAGATTTCTACCAAATTTCGCGGTATTTTTCGTGTTTGTGAATTTCACGGCTCCGCGACCGCGCGAAAAATCAGAAGCCCTGTCTTAGATTTCCGACAAAAATAGCAGTAGAGCGTGACTGAAATGTAACTTTGAAATGAACTTTAAAGGTGCGATAAAATATACTTTCCACGTTCTGTTTCAGCTTCCAACTTGTGTACCGAAATAAATCTCTTCGTGTGTGCCTCCTTTCGAGTTTTTTCCCTAAATTTTGAAGGGGACAAATTGTCCCCTTGGCCGTTTTTTAAAGGGACAATTCCAATTGCAGTGCGGGATTGGCGCAATGGCACGGCCTGGCTCAAACCCTGAATGAGTGTTTATCAATTGTACAAGGTACCTGATTGCTTCTCTATAAAACTTCTCAGCAATCACTGCATGTCCTTTTTCAGCTCTCACCTTGCCAATGTTGTAGTGAACCTGTTGAAGGGACAAAAATGATCATAAATATACTAACGTCCAAAAGAGCTACAGCGAAATTCTCTCATACGCAACAAAGTCAAAATGCCTGGAATAGGTGGTTACAGGGAACAGGGGCTAGTTCACGCTATTTGCTATTCTTTAAAAAAAAAAGCTAATAAACGTTTTTCGCATCAACTGAATTCCAAAATAAACTAGGTCCCGTTTTGTTGTTTAAGACTATATTAAGGCATCAAAGCTGCTTCCTGTCGTCTGTTTTCAAGTTCTAATGACATGCCCGCGAGAACCACCAAAACAAATTACTACGGTTTGTGCCTCGTCATAATTTTAAAGGAGCATTTTGTGTATGGGAAAGGGAACTAGGTAATTTTTTTTTTTTTTTTTTGGCGGGGGGGGGGGGGGGGGGCACTTTATAGGGGCAAAACTGCAATCATGAAAGGACTAACAAGAAGATATATGATTAAAGAAATAAAATAAAAATAATTAATTATAATCACAAGAATAATTAAAAAACAATTGCTGATCCCCAAAAGGGCAAATGCAAATGGGACCCTAGACCCATGCAAGACACTGCCCTGTTGTTACTTACAATTACAATTTCAATTACAATGCTGATGAATAGCTTATTTTACCCTTGAAAAAAAATTAATTCAAAGCCTAGATGTATGTTAACAAAAAAAGTGAATAAAAAATACAAGAAAGTGGATGTGGTAGGCACAGTCACTTCGACCTGTGACTTAAGCACAGAATTGTCCTTCCGTCCTGACAAAACAGGGTCCAACAGTATCCACCTGACATAGCCCCTTTTTCTGGAGGAGGTCACTTCCTAGAGTTTTCCACCTTGACTGGCAAGACTGATTACTAACAGTATTTTGCATAAATGGTCCCTTATGGGAGGTCTTGCTAGCTGCAATCATGACTGTGAGAACATCCCTTCAGCTATTTCATTTACCTTGGCATTGAGTGGACAAACAGTGAGTCCAGAAGTGAATAAAGTGTCTTCATCAACCCATTCTGCGGATCTCTGAAAAAAGGAAGAAGGCAATATAAAAACAGCCACAACTCCAAGAACGTTTTCAGGCGAACACCAGAGGAACAAATCAATGTGTCTGTATTATGGAGAAGCTCATATTTTTTAAGCTTTCTACAGGGTTCTCTTTAAGTGCTGGCAACTGGCTAAAAAACCGACTAGGTTTGAGCCACGTACTTTTTGGGAAAAAGGGTAAAGCAAGGCCGAATGCAAGCCTGAAATTAACTACAGAACTTGATTGCTAAGCCACCTACATTTAAATCCCAGCTGTATACTTTAAAACTTAGTAATAATAATAATAATAATAATCTTTATTTCTTAAGATAAAATCACATATCCTAAGTTACAATATAAACTCAAAAAACTATTTACATATCATATCTAAAAATTATTCTGTTACTAAAAACGTTCTTAAACCTGTCAGTGTAGATTCTAGGGACAGAGACTGACGTATTTCTAAGATTGTACCTCATGTTCTTTTCCTTAGGTAAAAACTGGAAGAACGGGCATTCGGGGTCATTCGATCTTTTTTTGTAGAGTGTCTTGTCCACGTTCTCTAGCAAATCCCTGATATTTACATTCTTGGACATAAACTTTCTTTTCATACACCGGTCTAAAAAATTCTGTATTACAGAAAGGTCGGAATCTGAGGCACCATAAACAGGCAAAGCGTAAGAAAAATTTGGTAAAACTATTGCGTTAAAAAGGTGATCTACTTCCTCCTGGGACATTCCTTCCTTACGTAAAGATCCTAATACGAATAATGACTTGTTCGCCTTAATTACCTTCGCACGCACATGACTACTGTATTTACAATTTTGTTGGAAAGTAACACCTAATATGGATAACTCTGCGCACTGCGGTATGTTACTAACTAGCGCGATGTCCTGACTGAAACCTTTCTTACGGAAAATAATCTCCTTGCATTTTGTTGGATTGCATGTCATGCGATTGCGGCTGGACCAGCTAAGAAACTGATCCACCAAGTCGGTGCGACACTGGCCGTTTCCCCAAAAAGGGACGATAATTGTAGAATCATCAGCATATTTAAACAAGGCTGGGCGACCTTCTAGATTGATCTCCAAGTCATTAATAAACACGTTAAAAAGATATGGCCCACTGACACTACCTTGTGTCGTACCCCTATTGACCTCACGCCACTGTCCCTCAAAACCGTTATAAACTACTCGCTGCTGGCGAGTAGTGAGAACCCTGAGCTCAGTATCTTTTGACAGGGGGTGCCTGTATCATAGTAGTATCAGAGGGGGAAAAGGTATGACCAAGACTTTAAGTTCATGAAATCTGAGGCAAGAACTGGCCCCCACGAAGATTTCTTAGGAATTTGCCACAAGTCCCTTGCCTAACCTGGAAACGTCTGCATAGGAAGCAAGTCAAAGCAAATTACGTAATAACTTTTGGTACAGAATATAACATGGTGATATAGATGGTAAAAACATGGATGAAAGGGAGACTGCAATGCAATTACACCCTCACTCTTTGATTGTCTAACCACATCAGGCTTAATTCCAGGCACCCCTTTGATATGATTATCTGAGGCTCTACGAGCAGACGGGTCATTTTTCTTACCTGTACTGTTCGAGCCATGTACAAAGCTATCAGTGCACCAACAGTTAATCCTAAAACCTATAGGTGCAGGGCAGCAGAAAATATCAAATAATTAATTCTTGTCGGGGTGTTACACAGGGCGCAGAGGTGTTATTTGTCTCTTTATTATATCCTACAGTGTAGCTGCTGTTATTCGTCCACAGTCATTACCTTTAGTGGTTTTCCGGAGCATTGGATAATATTTAACCAGGTTTGTAAGATGATCGCATGACGGTTTGCTTGATTCCACAGTATGGCTGTGTTTTCACTAGAACAATTTTAACTAGATAAAGCCGGAAAAGTCCGGAAATACTGTGAAAACACCTCGTCTTGGTTTTAGCTAGTTAAAAATGCGAGCTGTTTTCACAAGCAAAAACAAGGGATTTTCTCGCCTTTACTAGCGGAAATTCACGCAGAGTATACTACCTCGCGAGATGGTATAACTTGTCCTGATAAACGCAATAACCAATCGGGCCGCGCGTAGTGACAGACGCCTGCCAAATAATCTGGTAATATTATTTTCCAGACTATTGCCTCTTGGTTGAACTTGAGAAATTCAACATGGCAGACAATTCTAACGGTCATTTCTTTCGATTTACAATCCCACCGACCCCATTGGATTCTCTATTTCTTCGGCCAGGTCCTTAAACCAGAATTGTGGTCTTGGATAAACCCACATAGTCTTGCGCTTATCCCAGTTATGGCACTGAATGTTGTTTCGTTGTTGGATTGACAGAATTAAAAGATTTCGTCGCATCTTCCTAATTTGTAAGGACATAAGCCTCATAAGCCATCTGTTGCAGACGAATTTAACCAGTTCTTCGTATCTGTTGGTCAGAGCACTGTTGACAAAATTACGTCCCTGGCTAATGAATGCAACTTAACACTTAATCAGAATTATTTCGTGCCGAGACAATACGCTTCCTCTGACCAGTTCACACTTAGTACCGTTGATTATAAACAAGTAGAGCGTATAATAGCAGCGATGCCTTCAAACAAGGCCCCCGGGATAGATAAAATTCCGATCCGTGTCATCAAAGACTGTCTTAATCCAATTGTTCACCCAATAACGTCTATCGTTAATGCATCCTTTCAAAACTGTGTTTTTCCATCAAAATGGAAAACAGCCGAGGTTACACCCATCCTAAAGGAGGGCGACCATGAACAGGCAAACAACAATAGACCCATCTCACTTCTACCAGTTTTATCGAAGGTTTGCGAAAGGGTAGTACATAATCAACTCACCTCGTATCTGCAATCAAATGACACCCTATCAAAGAGTCAAAGCGGTAACAAGAGATGGCACTCTTGTGAAACATCTGTCATTGAAACAACAGACACAATTCTTAACGCCATCGATAAAAAGAAGTTAACGGCAGTTGTACTATTAGATATGAGCAAAGCCTTTGATAGTGTCAATCATGACACGTTAATTTTAAAATTGCAAGATGTCGGAATTTCCAGTGACACTCTCCAATGGTTTCGTAGTTACCTAAGCAACAGGTCACAAGTAGTACGAATCTATTCAACACTATCTGAGCCTTTGTCTGTGACCAGTGGCGTTCCTCAAGGAAGCATCTTGGGCCCACTTCTTTTTAGCATATATACGAACGATCTTCCATTGATCCCACAGAAATGCAGCACCCAGAGTTATGTAGATGATACGAAACTCATTACTTCCTTCGAGCTTAAAGCCAACCTGGATGCAATCGCTGATTTGGAAGACGACCTGTTTAAAATAGGGGAATGGTGTTCCAGCAATCAATTGTTACTAAACCCTGGCAAAACCAAGTTGATGATATTTGGCAGCAGGCAGATGCGTGCAAAATTCCAATTTCGTTACCTTTCCTTTATGGGTAAGGACATTGTCCCTACAGACACCGCCAAAGACCTTGGTGTGACTTTGGATTCTAATTTAACTTACGATGAACATATAATTAAAACCGCTTCCTCGTGCATGTCCCGCCTTGGCCAGATAAACCGTGTCAAGCATGTCTTCGACAAACGTACACTTTTGATGATTATTAATTCCTTAGTTTTTAGCAGGTTATTTTATTGCTCCAATGTTTGGTCAAATACCTCAAAATGTAATGTCAACAAGTTACAGGCAGTGCAGAACTTCGCATGCCGCATTGTTAGCGGCGCGCGTAAATTTGACCATGTTACACCAATTCGCAAGGAGCTAATTTGGCTTTCAGTTCCCAGTCAGCTTTATTACCGGAACGCTACAATGGCTTTTAAATGTATGACCGGTCAAGCCCCTGAATACCTTACATCAAAATTCACAAAGCGAGCAGAGGTTAGCCGACGTAGCACCAGAAATTCACAGCTTTTACAAATTCCCTTTTTTAGAACAGCTGCCGGTCAGAGAACATTTTTCTATAGAACTGTGAACTTATGGAACTCCCTAGACAATTCCTTTAAACTGTGTAACTCGATTGATGTTTTTAAAACTCGTTTACGTACTAAATTACTTAAAGAATTGTAATTTTATATATATTTTAAAACATTTCTTAATTGTAAATAGGATCATGTATTGTCTTTGAAAAGCCCCTTGGGAAAGTCAATAAAGTATGTATGTATGTATGTATGTATTTGCTGAAAAAAACTCCTTCTCCTTCGCAAAAATACAGCGAAAATAATCACAAGAGAAGTCATTACATTCAAGCACTTCGTCCCCTTTCATTTTTTATTATGGCGCGCTTTTGCAATTTGAATCCTCTGAGAGTTAGTGGCTTAGATTGCCGGTTAAATTTCACAGTGAAAACAGTTGTCACGTTTAACTAATAAAAGTCGGTTTGTAAAGAAATCTTAGAAAGAATGTTCAGCTAGTTAATCGCCCTAGTGAAAACACAGCCTATAAAGTCCAAGGGAATGTGCGGTTAATCAACTGTAAAATTTAACTACAATCAACAACCAAGGTCATGCCCAAATAACTCCTCTGTACCCTGTGCGTGTTACACATGTATATTGCTATACACTGCTTATGCTGGTGAAGTTTTCGGCTCCCTACTGTGTACCCAGCGTACCCTTCAACCCTTTAAGCCCCAATATCCACATACAAATTCTCCACACTGATATTCATACATTTACTTAGAGATACGTTGAGAGAGTTAAATATTTAAGATCAAAGCATTTTCTCTTTGGTGATCATTTAATTAATTCTCATAATCATTTCTCTTGACAAATTATGTATGGATATCGTTAGGGGAAAATTATTGATGTTGGTCACCATCTGGACTTAAAGGGTTAATCCATGTACTAGTACGCAATGTGATGGTGCCTGGACCCTGCATACCAGTGTCAGGGTTGTCATGGTTACAAGGTACACTCAGCTGCAGTTCTTGGCTCCACCAGCCTCTTAGGTACTTCCCCTCCTTAAGCTCCTCTTTTGGTCAGTTAAATTCAAAGGATAAATACACCCATAATCTGCCTAATGGAGTGTTTCCCCTGTAGAAAAAGAATCGTTTCCTCCAACAAGGTCAAGCTACATTGCTAAAAAGAGCATGACACCTAAATAACATACATGTACATGTAAGCAGTCTTAATTTCAAGCCAGCATGTTACACGTCTTTGAAGAGTGACAAGTGAATATATACTGGTATACATCATTCTGCTCACCTTTTTTCCAAAGTATTTCTTGCTTAGTGCGGCAAATCCAAGAACAGTGATCAGACAAGAGCCAATACTGGAGAGATACAGCACCCTTTCAGCTACAACAAAACCAACTGTGAAGAAGATATTTGATGCTGGAAGGAATGGAACAACAAGGATAGCAAGTCCCATGGTTAGAGTCCTGAAAAAAAGAAGATTATCTCTCTTGTCAAACACAACATTCAATGAACTGCAAATGCAATGTAACAGATGCACATGCGTTATCAAGCACAGAAAATTGATGCTTGCATGATTGTATTATTTAAAGTTGGTATGATCATGTTTGTAGAATTTAGACTAATTTATTTTTCCATTTCTCCCACACAGACATTCTTAGGACTGCATCACACATTGACAGTTTTGCCCCATGACTGTTGGGGAGGACTGCATTACGAGCCAAAAGAATATCTGCTTGGGAGGCCTATTAATAATGATTCCAACACATAGACAATTATCACTGGAAAAAAAGGAAGAGCCACAGGACCAAAGTACTGTTAAGTAAGTGCATGTGAATCTTAACAACCTACAAGTTGAACAGTTAAGTAAAAAACAAGATGTTGATATATGTTGGTCCAGGAATTAATTCACTTTGCATTCACATCAGAAAATTGACTGGCTCAGCTTAATTAAGGCATTCTCCCTCCCTTGGTGTTTGTGCCAGATAAACTTGAAAGTGATACAAATGTGCTGGTGGCCTACAACTACATGGTCTGCTATTACATTTCTAATCAGAACATAAAGTTAATAAAGTTATGGAGATGGGACGGACTCATTTCAAAATTAAAGTATTCTGTGAATAGCCCCTAAAAGATCCTTACCGTTGTATTTGCAAATTCCTCCCACATAAACAGTACGCAAGTAGCAGGAGAAGCACAGTCCACAGGGCAACAATGCAGAGTATACGTGGATCACTATATGTGTTGATTATTGGCACACAACCCATTGACCAATCAAAAAACTTACTTATGGTTGAATAAATTTTAATCGTTACATATCGATATTTTAGATTTTTATGGTGGAAGTGTATATATTCTTATTGTTTCTCTTACTGTAAATAGGTTTGTAGTTTTTTTCATGCTTTTATTACTTTTCTGATTGAAGATCAGAGAGACGACGATATATAATTTACGTTTTTGTCGTCTCAAATTGTTTGTTTATGGTTCGTTGATTCCCATGTTAATTTCCTGGGTCCTTAAGAAGAGCACTAAACACTCAACAAATTTATCGCAGCAATCTCTTAAAAAACAACAACAACAACAACAAGCTCGAGCTGCTTGTTTACATTCAGCTTGTCACGTGCACATGCTTATCACGCAATGCACAATTTACCGGTTTCCATTATTTGCCCATATAAAAAAATATGTTGCATCTAAGCTTTTCGATGAAATTGACATTTTCAGCCAGAAAATGTCAGTAAAACGTCGTCGCAAAATCGACCGAATTAGTTGATATTATTGGATTTGCTTGGAATAATGCATGGGCTATGAACACACGTTTTGTACTTGAATGGGAATGAGATTCGTGTATTTTTGTAGAAAACATTGCTTAATTATTTAATTTAAAAGTATATAAAGTAATGTTAATTATTCAATTAAAAAACTAATGACAAAATATACATAAATGATTTCGTGTTATCTCCTAAAACTCTCTAAAATTCCCTAAAAAACTTAAAAATATTTTAACCGCTGATAACTTGAAGTGTAGATGACTCTGATGAAAAACTGCCGATTTGTTGTGCTCAGTGGACAGTACTCTAGACACTGCTGTAGCATATGAGTGGACTGAGCCCTCTCTTGGTTGGTAGGAATTCAAAAAAATAAAAACGTTGAGAAAAGTTTTTATTTTTTTACATTCCTACCAACCAAGATAAATCTCTATCCAGTGGATAATGCAATTAGTTCATACCTATCCGCTGGATAGTGATTTATCCGGTGGATAGCGCTATTTAACGTTTGAACAACTGGGGCCTGACGAAAAACAAAAAAAAATTCACGCGACACTGGACAAGGCGATGACGTGACGTGGCACCGCACTGGTCATTTACCCCTCCAAAGGAATAAAGTGCCATCAAAAAATTACCCTGAAACAGATCGCTTTCTAGAATTTCCAACACACCTGATGAAAAACGAACACTATATTTTTCTCTAGTCTATCCATACCTTTTTTACTGCAACTTAGTTTGGGCCTCTACTTACAGAACTAACCTTATTCGTCTTGAGATTTTACAGAAACGAGTGATCAGAACTATAGCTAAAACCACTTTCGAGGCACATACTGATCCAATCTTTCAAAATCTTGGTATCTTAAAATTTCATGATATATACTTACTACAACTAGGCTTATTCATGTACTCCTATCAAAACCATACTCTACCTTTAAAATTTCATTGTAAATTTACCTTACAAAGTCAGATTCATTCGTATAATACAAGAAACTCGTCTACATTTCGTCTGCCTTTCTGTCGCACTCGAACCATCAATTTGCATAATATGGCGGACGGACACGTTTTTCTAGCTCCGAACGCTGATCGCTTTTTCTCCAGGCCGCGGCTTGTTAGGACCAGTTCCTTGCCTGATTTGAGTAAGGTATACACTGACTCAACTCTGGTAGTCGCTAATCGGATCAGTAACCAGAATATGTCTACTTCTGTGCCCGATTATGGTTCGCTTTCTTCGCCCTGTGAATTGAGTGAAATGGCTGCTATCAAGAATGCATTAAATGGACGGTCCATCAACTCCCTGAAGGTGGAAGATCTAAGGGACGAACTTGAGAAAAGAAAGCTTTCCAAATCTGGCAGGAAAACTGAGCTGGTTAAAAGACTCAAGGAATCGATTTTGACAGGATTAGGTGAAATTCAAATAACCCGCCAGAATGTCAACCAACCGTCACCTCGGCCTTCGGCTGTTATAAACCTGGACGACACTAGCAGCAGCCCAGAACAACAGAGTCACACATGCGATGGCTATAAATCCCTTAAAGTTCTTTACGACCGCTTGGAAAATGAGGTAAACAAGCTCAAAGACTCGTATGGATCTCTATTAACAGACAGTAGGAAAATACAGTCAACCTGCAAATCGTGTCAAGATCAACAACGGATTCAGGAAGAAAATCGCGCTCTGCGAGAGCAACTTCAGCTACTGAAGGGAAATCTAGATAAAACAAAAGAGGAGCGAGATTCCCTACAGATGGTAGTATCATTGCTAAGCAAGGAGCTATACTTTCCCCCTGACAGCAATGAAGCTTTTAAAGAGTCGCCTTCGGTTGATCCTAAGGTGTCGGATACAAAGGGGTCGGATACAAAGGCGGACACAAAGCAAAACAAAGGATCATCTAAATCTCTATCTTCCAAAACAACGAAGAATCGCCAAAGCAAATCGAGCAAGAAAAAGCCGCCAAACAAGAGTTCTCGGAACAGCTCTAATACTCTTAACCACAACCAAGAAGGGCCCTCGCCGACCACCGTCATTATCGGCGATTCTATTATCAGAAACATACAAGGGTGGCAATTAGGGAAAGAGGTTGGCCACCGAGTTGTTGTAAAGTCCTTCGCGGGAGCTACAACAAGTGATATGTCACATTATGTGAAACCAACACTGGACAAGAAGCCTGACCAGATCATTTTACATGCTGGTACTAACGACATTGGAAAACTATCCCCTAGCGAAATCGCCGATAACATCGTTGACCTAGCGAGGGAAATTGAAAGCTCCACTGATGCCCAAGTAATAATATCAGAGCTGGTCACAAGATCGGACCTCTCAGCTAGCGGCGATGTTGATGCTGTCAATAAAAGGCTTCGAAAATTCTGCAATCAGCGTCAGTGGCACTTCACACGCCACGATGACATTCACTCTACGGACCTAAATAGAGGAGGACTTCATCTTGGTGAGACAGGTATTGCCAAAATGTATAGCAACTTCGCGAATAAATTAGATGAATGTAATTGACCTATTCGCCGTTCGTTTAATTCAGAGCGTAATCGCGACCTTGGAAATCTAATCGTTTCTCATGAACTTCTCCCGTCTAAACGAGGCTTTAAATTAGCCTCGCTAAATATTAATAGTCTATCTGCACACATTGACGAACTAAGAATTTTGCTTTCCGACAGACCTATCGATATCTTAGCCATAAACGAATCTAAATTGGATGACACAATAAGCGATAATGAAATTCATATTTCTGGCTATGAATCTATTCGTAGCGATCGCTCTACCAACGGTAGGTCTGGAGGGGGTGTTTGTTTTTTTATTCGTTCCGAAATCAATTATTCTGTTCGCTCTGACCTAATATGTGAACACTTAGAAAGTCTGACTGTCGAAATCAAGAAACCCAGATCAAGGCCTTTTGCCGTTATGACCTGGTATAGACCCCCTGATTCTTCTATTGATCTTTTTAAACCATTTGAAGAACTTATTGGAAAACTAGACTCTGAAAATATCGAATATTACGTCTTAGGAGATCTGAATTGTAATATGGCCGCGCCTAAGTTTGACAACAGTACAAATATCTTATCTAATATTGCTGAAATTTACGGCCTTGATCAGTTAATAACCGAATATACTAGAATTACCGACAAATCATCTACTCTAATTGATCTAATTTTTACAAATACTCCAGATAGGGTCGTCTGTTCAGGGGTCTCACATATAGGCATCAGCGACCACAGTTTAGTTTACGCCTTTCGTAAAGTTTCTATAGAATCGACAACGTATAAGCATACTACCCTGAGATATAGGAAATTTAAGAATTTTAACTCTGATCACTTTCGCAACGATATATGTCAACAAGATTGGAGTAACATCGAAAATTATTCTGATCCTAATTTAATGTGAGCTGCATGGAAACAACTATTCCTGGAATGCGTAAACAAGCATGCCCCACTTCATGTAAAACGGGCTCGCGCCTCAAAGTCACCTTGGATCACACCTTACTTAAAGAAACGAATGCATGACAGAGATATTCTTAAATTGAAAGCAATTCGCGTTCTAAGGATGCTAATGTCTGGCTACAATTTAAAAAATGTCGCAACCTAGTTAATAACGAAATTAAAAAAGCAAAAGAGCTCTATTATAAAAGGGCATTAGATGAAAACGAAGGCAATTCGCGCCAGACCTGGAAGATTGTGAATGAGCTCACGTCAAGAAAAACTAATAATTGTTGCATAAAAGAAATCAAAAGCAACGGTAACTCTATTTACGGCCCTCCTGAGCTGGCCGATGCCTTCAACGATCACTTTTCTTCTATTGGACCCAAGCTTGCTAGCCAGATTTATTCTAATAATGGTCCATCACACCTACATTACCTTGAGGGAACAGACAAACGTTTTGAGTTAAAATGTACTGATCCTTCTAGAGTGTTCTCGCTTTTGTCTAAGCTTTGTAAATCGAAAGCCACAGGCCTAGATATGATATCTGCGCGACTTCTTAGGGAATGCGCCGATCTGATTGCTGATCCTATGTGTTCTATTTTTAATCAGTCCATCAGATCAGGTATTTTCCCTCAGGAATGGAAATGCGCAAAAGTTATTCCACTTTTCAAAGAGGGAAATCACTCCGACTTAAACAATTATCGCCCAATTTCTATCGTCCCTATAGTAGCTAAGGTGTTTGAGCGTATCATTTACGACCAGGTTTACGGTTATCTTACTGAAAACAATTTGATTTCCAGCCAACAATCTGGTTTTCGTTCGCTCCACTCAACTGTTACTGCCTTGTTGGAGGCCACTAACGATTGGGCCTTCAACATTGATAAAGGCAGTGTAAATGCAGTAGTTTTCCTCGACCTAAAAAAAGCTTTCGATACCGTTGACCATACAATTCTTCTGTCTAAATTATTCGAATATGGTATCCGCGGTAACGCTTATGAATGGTTTGGGTCATACCTAGATAATCGCAATCAACAATGTTTCGTAAATGGTTCGCTCTCAAATAGTCAAATTCTCACTTGTGGCATTCCGCAAGGAACAATTCTAGGACCTTTGCTTTTTATTTTATACATAAATGATCTTCCTAATTGCCTGTCTAATTCAGTTGCACGTATGTATGCCGACGATACTCACCTGACCTTTGCCAGTAACAACATAGAAACGATCAATGATGTTATGAACCACGACCTATCCAATGTTAATACATGGCTCACTGCAAACAAATTGACTCTCAATTCATCTAAAACTGAGTTCATGTTAATTGGATCGCGGCAAAGGTTAGGTACTTACGATACTTCCCCTAAACTAATCATAGGTGGTGACATAATTAAACAAGCTTACTCGGTTAAATCTCTGGGTGTGCATATAGACGAAAACCTTTCATGGAATATGCACATTGAAAAAATAGCCAAGAAAATCGCATCGGGCATTGGAGTAATTAAACGTTGTAGGCCTTCTGTTAATCGAACCACATTGGAGTCCGTTTTCAATGCCTTAGTTCAACCGTACTTTAATTACTGCTGCGAGGTCTGGGGGCATTGTAACAAAAGTCTTTCGAATAAGCTCCAAAAGTTGCAAAACCGGGCTGCCCTATTCTAACCTTCTCCAGTTATGACACAAGCGCTGATCCTCTTCTTGAGCAACTCAACTGGAAACGGTTGGATACTCAGCGACAAATACAAGTGGCCACCATGGTCTATAAATCTATACATGGTCTTGCGCCCGACTATCTTGGTTCTCTTTTCACTAAATATAATCCACCTTATAATTTAAGGAACTCTGAAAACAAACTAGCTGTTCCATTGCCCCGCACCAATTTCTTGAAAAATAGCTTTAGCTATAATGGTGCGGTTATCTGGAACAGCTTGTCCCCTGAATTGCGGCAAGCAAAATCACTTAATTCTTTTCGAAATGGTTGTCGCGATTTCTTTGACTGAATCGATAAAACGCACACGGCATCTATGTAAAGCAGAATTTCTTTATTTTCTCTATCTTTACTATTTAAATTTTGAGAGCATATTTATATAGATTAAAGCAGATTGTAATTTTTTTAATATTATTATTTTATCTGATAGATTTACCGTGTTTAAATAAAAATAAAGTTCAAGTTCAAGTTCAACCAAACAATTTTCCGTTTTTTATCAAGGACCTAAATTTTACAACACCTTAAACACCAACATCATCAAAGCTTCCTCACCTTTCTCATTTAAAAGGGCACTTAAGGCATTTAAAAAATCTTGGGAAAAAGCCTTTAAATATTCAACATTTGTAAACTTCCGTAATATTGATTAGTTTAATTTTTCACCTGATATTATATTGTATCCGTCGCCGTAATTTTTATGCCATCTTCGAAAAATTGTAATTGAGGAGGCCTAATTAACATAAGCTCTATAGTTTCTTTTAGGCCTCCTCGCCATCTCTTCCTACATTTTTTTTTATTTTGGCATCTTTTTGTAATTATTGTAATCGTGTGGCAAATAAATGAAATACCTAAATACCTAAAACACAAAAAATTCCCGCGAAACGGGAGAGGGATTGGATAAGAACACAGTCCAGTCCCCACACTCTCCAAGTCCAAAATGGTGCGCCAGTTAATTTGATAATAATAACAATTGTATCATCGTAATGTAAGGTTTTGTTTGGGTTGTTTTCTTTAAAAAAGCAACAAAAGCGTTTTTTTATCCAGCTCTCCTAACTGTGGATGGATGGTTTCATTTTTTCAGCTCTCAAGGACTCGGAAAATCAGAGGTCGAATAAGCGCCCAGCCTCGAATAAGCGCCCACTCTCAAGGTCCAAAAACAGTTAATAAGCGCCCAGGGCGGTTAATCGAATAAGTACGGTAATCTACGTATGTATGGTCATGCTCCTTTGCTGATGGGTATTTACAGCAAATATTCAGGCTATTATAAAGTCAGACGAAGATTTAACAATTAATGAATGAGGCTGAGTATCTTATGAAGAATAATTATGGAGATCGAGGAGGGTGTTATCCGTCGAGGCCGTCCTCCGAGATCTCAATAATTCTTCATATGATACGAAAGCCGAATTCAATAATTGTTTTATTATTCATTCAAAATAATTCTTAGTTTAAAAACGTAGCTAAAACAAGCTTACCTGCATCGATGTTATTAAGTTTATCTTCGATGGTTTACGTTTAGGTTTGTCCAGCTCCGCAAATATTCTCCAAATAGCAGATGTCGCCCTCCGAGTTGTCTTCTTGCTGTTTTTGCTATGTTTTTAGCCATTATTTCGCCTCGTTCCAGCTGTAGTTCTTACTCTTGAAACGAGTGAAGCGTCCGCCATTTTAGTTTTTACAACGAAAACACCCCAATCTCGTCCCCAGGTCTTCTCTGTTAACGGCGCATTAACCTGTAGAAGGCTGCATTTTTGACGTCATTTCCTCGTTAAACACAAAATTCTTCCAAATTTGATCATCAGTAACTGGTTACGGTGAATTATGCGTGTGCTTTTAGCCAATCAGAATTGGGGAAATATTTTGAATGAATAATAATATATATTAACGAACGTTTTGTTAAGCTAACTTTATCTGGTAAAAATATAAAAAATGGGCCTGACAAAATATGGAGACTTTCCATGCTTGGAGTAATGCTTAAAAATATGACATGAAACTGAATATAAATCAAAGAAAATTTAAGCATCTTGTAAAAAGATCGTTATATCTAGGTCAGAACATCATCATTTGTGTTCTACGATGGTTACTAGGTTTTCAAAGGAAAAAATCACCCTTTTTTGCTAAATCATGTGTTTGTTGTGCTAATCAGAGACCCGTTTTAGATCAATTTTAAGGTAAGAGTCGGTGTATTTCTAAACAACGAAACTGATTTGGCTTTGACAATTCTTTTTCACTTACCAAATACAGAATTGTCAACAATTTGGTTTGTTTATGGTCTGAATTATGCTCAAAATTCCATTTTGCATGTGCGAAAGTTCTAAGGCAGTTGATCTCGAAGCGATGTAATTAAAACATAAGGTAGTGTAAGGTTACTTTTATGCCTTATGCAGATTAGAAAATGCATTGTTTTCGAGTGTTGAAATGTGAATTGATCTGATTTACTAATCCGAGGCCGCTTTGTTCTAAACAAGGTTAAGTTAAACGAGGGCTACTCTCGATTTTCAATTCTGTTTTAAAACTTAAAGATGAAGACTCCTGTAAATTCCTGTAAATCTTAACTTTGGCTGCCCCTGTGCGACAATGACGTGAAACTAATTGTCTAATTTCACGTGTTAGAGTGGTTTTCGTTTGAGTGTCGTAAAACCAAAACCAAAGTAATTACTCTGGCCAATCACATAGGACACAGACAATACATTGAACCAATCAAAACTCGAAGTAATTACATGTGGCTGACGCAAAGCGCGGGAAAATGCACGCGAGCGCGTCACAATTGGCTTTGGTTTTACCTCTGATTGGATGAAAAGGTGGCGCGAATCTTTTAAGCCAATCGCACCGTGTAGAAAGTGCAAAACCAATTACTTTTCGACACTCAAATGAAAACCGCTCTATGGGGAACGTATACAAGCGACGACAAATCGAAAAGGACTCTTAATTTTCGTCAATAAAAACAACCGTGCTAATTTTCTGGGCCCAGTTCTTCGAAGGCCGATTAGCGCTAATCCGGGGTTATATTTCAATCCGCGTTTCTTTTCCTTTTATTCAAAAGCATTTAGCGTAAAACGGTGGCCCATATCTGCGAACACAACAAACAGTTCTTGAAACACAACAAAATATTCCTGGAACACAACAAACACTTTTCCAAACACAAAACGGTATTATCTTAACACAACAAAAGTTTATCGAAACACAACACGGATTATTGAAACACAACACAACATTTGCAAAACACAAAACAAAATTCTTGTTGAATGGCCTGATAAATTTCGCCAACATTACTGTTCGTATTCCTTCTTCTAATCCGTGTTCTCGCGAAGCCTATAGTTCAAGTACGCATAGACATGCCGTTGCATGGTACTGTTCTAAAAAGAGTAATATAACCGAGTAATCAAACCCACGCTGAAAATAATGACGTATGAGAACCGTCTCTTTGTTTACGGCTTCTCCACATCTAGAGTAGTATTGGTGAGTTTCCTTCGAGCTCTTCTCATCAGTTCAAGCGCTTAAAAAACACATCCATTCTTGCGACAGATTGACACATGCGGGGAAGGCGCATAACCATTCAGCGGTTGAGTAAATGTGGGTTCATGCTTTGTTTTATAGCAAATCCTGCATTACGTAGTAGGCAGAATTTTGTGTTGTGTTTTGAAAATATCGTGTTGTGTTTGGATATTATTGTGTTGTGTTTCCATAAATTAAACCTTTGTTGTGTTTGGTTAATACCGTGTAGTGTTTGGAAAAATGTTTGTTGTGTTCCAGGAATATTTTGTGTTTCAAGAAATGTTTGTTGTGTTTGCAGATATGGGCCACCGTTTTTAGACTTAATTTTAGTCCGCGAAGTCCAAAAAGCATTTTCCGGGATGATTTTCTCTATTCTTTTTAGAGCATCCAATTAACAAATCAGTGGCATAAGTTAATCAGCAAATCACGTGCAAAAAAGATTAAACTGGATTACTTTTAAAGTTTCCATACCTGAATTCACATTTCGCAATAACCCTAGGTTATCTTAACCCACCTTTCAACAACCCTGCCCTAGTCAAGAAAAAATCCCTTGGGAAAATAATGAAGCTTTCCGTTGAGTCTATTTTCTTAGACTACGCTGAATCCTTAAAGTTTCCCTCATACCATGAGACAGCCAATATATAGTCATATGTGCATTGTCAGGGACGAGCTGAGGAGATGATAGCGGAAAATTACTTGAAATAATAGTTTAAAGAGGTAAATATAGTTAACGTGTTGGAGCTCCTTCTTCCAGCAATTAACCCAGAAAGCCCTTCCAAAACGTTATTTGGTCTTTAACCACACAGGGTGACACAGGTTTTTTCCCATTGGAACCCGCGAAAGCGAGTCGCGAAGCGAAGAGAAAGAAATAATCTCTCGGCGACCAGGCTCTGGTTGTTCAAACGATGGATAGAGCTATCCACCGGATAAATCACTATCCAGTGGATGAGTGTTATAGGGAAACTAATTGCGTTATCCACTACATAAAGATTTAACCAGCGGATAGCTTTATCCACGTTTTGAACAACTGGACCAGCACTTTAGCACCTCGCTCTTTACGCTTCTCCATCGCCGCTGATGAGCGGGAAGAGGTCTGGCATCCAGGGCACCTTGTTGAAGGCACAAATGTAATAACTGGTCACAAATGTAATAAAGGTCACAAGTGTGATAACATTTGGTCACAAATGTAATAAAGCTCACAAGTGTAATAACATTTGGTCACAACTGTAATAAACATCTAAACTAAGCTAAAACAAAAATCACGACGAAATCTAAAATCCCACAGACGACATTCTCTCCTACGTTTTTACACCACACTGTGCACGAGTATAAATTTTTTAAAATTTAAAAGATTTAAAAAGATATCACATCAAATCAAAGGTGAGCAAAAGGAACACAAGTGGTGTTGAAGGAATTGGTGGAAACACGGAAGGTTATAGCGGAATTAGAGGAAACACAACTGATGTTGGTGCAAGTGGCGAAGACAGAAATGGTGATAACGAGTGCAGAGGGGAGACAGGTCGTGTTGTCGGCATCTGCGGAGACAAGGAAGGTGATGGTGGAAGTAGAAGGGACACAAGTGGTGTTGGCAATAATGGGTGCGACACAAGTGGTGATGGCAAAGGTAAAGAGGATGAAGGTTATGTTCTCAGAATTGACGGGGACACGGAACAAGTTGGCAGAAGTAAGGGGGATACAGTAAGTGAAGTTATAAGTCGCACGGACAAAAATGACGAGGCGCAGAGTGGAGTAGGATCAGGATACACAGGGCAATTTTTAAACAACGATGTGCTAGAAAATATCATTAAGATTTCCTTAAAGTCCTTTCCGTTTATAAGAACATCCCTACGAGGTGTAAATACCTTCTTCAGAGAAACAGTAGACAAGATGCCTTGCCCTACGGTATACATTCCAGAACTTGCAGAAAAAACAGTCGTCATAAGCATAAGGAAACTAGTAATGCTGAAGGGGAGATGCAGTAGTGCTGTTGGACGCCTTCGGGCAGTTATTAAATCCCCTAAATGGTATCATGCATGGGTGAGGTTAGTTCCTCTAGAATTTGGATGGTTTGCAATATCTGGCATTTTTTGGAAGAATATTGCAAACACACGTAAATAGAAAAGCGTGCCAACCAAAGAAGAACAGATGTTCCTCGTTTAACGCCAAATAAGGAAGCTTGTTTTTTGGGTTTGCCAAAGACTGATTAGCTATATTGTTTCGCTCCAGGCTGATAAAACTGTGTTCTTCTCAGAAAAAATTCGTGCTTGGTGTATTAATCAATAGGACTTATGTTCGGTTCCCATACTTTTTTGTATGCACAACTACTGTTTCCCTGCCATGTATAGCAGGAAAGCAATTTGAAGTCCTAATTTGATAACCGCAAGCCGTTCTTTTTCAAGGTTGTAAGTTAATCTTCAGATTTAATGAGATTAAACCATTGTTTTGAAGTTATAGGTTGTCTTAAGTCCTTATTTTACTATATTGCAACAATAAAATTTCCGCCAGGACTGTGTGACGAAGAGGTGACACTACAGTCGCATGTTGAGACTGCTCAATGCCGTCATAAACCAGTTAGCAAGTTCACATGTAATTCGCATGAGGGTAACCTATCGTGCTTAACCAATCCTGGTCTCCTTCGCAGCCGTCCGTCTGATGCCATCAAGAAGAGCTATTTTCGGGCCTCTATCTCGTTTAAAATTAAAGGTTCCAAACTATCCGAAACTTTGCATACCTGTCGAATATTACGCTGGTCGTGCTGTTCCCAAAGCTTAATAATAGCTTGCGAAGCTCGGACAAAAGACTTCACCGTCCACTAAAGTTTTGCCTTTCGCTTTCCCCCTCCCTACTTCTTTTGGTTCTCTTCAACTTCCCGCCGTTCTTTAGGTTTTTCTTAGGCCCTTTTGACTGAAATGCCCTTTTTTTAGATATGATTTGAAAGTCATCTTTGCCCTGCACAATTGAGTCTTCAAAGTTATATTATATTACCTTTAATTTGTCTCTGAGTGAGTTAGTCTTTTTAAATTGTTACGTTGGCAATTATTACGTCTGTGACCAAATGTTATTACACTTGTGACCTTTATTACATTTGTGACCAGTTATTACATTTGTGCCTTCAACAACCTTCTATTGACTGTGCGCTTGATTTGACATCACTGCGCTTAAAATTGACTCAAACATTTCTTGCACCCAAGCGGAATTTGTTTTTGCTTTCATGGCACAAGTTGATTGTTTTGGAGTTGTTATAACAGCTGTGATTGGTTTGTTGGATTCTTTGCGGCTGTTGTCATCAGCCAATCTCGTCTCAAGAGCCCGTTTTCTCTCTGGTCAGCACCAAAAACGCGTCAGGACACTTAACACATGGCCAAAAGGGATCTATGGAGACGCGATTGGTGATCAGCCAGTAAAATCACTACATTTGAGTAATGCCTACAAGTTTGTACGCTCTTCCATGGCCACCGAGGTCAAGGGTCTTAGGCGTTTCTTGTTTTAAAAAAATAGACCGCGTGGAAACAATAGCAAGGATGTATCGAATACTTGTTTGTTATTGTAACTTGCAATTTGCCGACAAATGTAATGAAAAATATAACTATGACAAAGGACGTTTTAGTTTTTTAAAAAAAAATGACCCTAGGCCACCATGGCTTAACTGACGGACAAACAAAGGAGTACCGCGACGTTAATGACTTATCAGGTCATGCAATCATTCATTGGTCAAACCATGTACATGATTACTAATTTGAAATGAGAAATGCTAAAGTACAAAGCAAGCCAAGTGCGGAACAATGTTATTTTAATCATACTGATAGCGTTACAGGTATTTCAGCCAGTCTATATATGTCGTAAGGATTTTGCAAAGCGTTAAAACAATAGTTAAATATGTAATCCCTAGATTCTTGTTTAAGCCCCTTTGTTTATAATGTACACTACTGACAGTAATAAATACAGGGTAACTTGTAGTCAGAAGTCCTTTGAAACTCCACCGTAGCATGGGAGTGCGGAGTCCGTGGAGGAATGCCAGTGAATATACAGGACAGGTAATTCTTCATTCCAACCATTGCAAGGTTTTTTTATGTATATACTGACTTTAAGTCACCCTATACTCTATTGAGAGTTTAAAGCCACGGGAGGCCCACTGAAGGAACACTTTTGTCCCTGAAACTGCCCTGAAACCCAGGGGCATCTAATTATAAGCGAGATTTCACCTTACAAATGCTGGGGCTAGGATCACAGCTTTTTTGTTTGTATCCTAAATTACCAAGCTGGATGTTTTAAGGCCCTTTCGTTAAAGTTTTTTCTCCTTTTTTGGGGCTCTCTGTTTCTCTCTCTTTTTTAAGGTACGTTTTTTTTGTCATGGAACTATCTCATCCAAAGGCTAGAGCTAATGCTATTTTGTATTTTAAGAAGGGTACTTAACCCGATAACTGTCTTCTAAAAACATTAAAAAAAGTTTGTTTTAATTGCAAATCTGAGCCCGTAGAGAAACTAAATGGTTATTATATGATAAATCTGTGGGTGCTTAATGAATCTGTAAATTCAGTTTCAGCCCGAAAGTTTTCAACGTTCTGAATGACGAGCATTTTGGCAACCAGATATCATCCTCTTTTGCATTGCATTGTCGGTGAAAGGGTAAGACATTACGTCACTCGTTTACGAAAAATTGGCTGTGCACTAAAAACAACTTCGGTGCAATCCAACATAGCGGTTGATCATCTCAGATAGTGGCTAACTATTAATGTTTGTCATTCAGTTAAAACCTTAATCGCTTTATACTTCTTTGATCTCCTCCGCTAATTGCTGGAAGTCCTACTCAGTCCCGTTTTCCTTGGCCTGAAAGATTAATCTATAAATAGCCTAGTTAAAATCTAAAAACTCTATAAGAGAGATTTACATCCCTGGGTGATGGGCTCCTGATAACATCTGAAGGGCCGTACCGTTACACTTTTTTTTCTTTCTTTTTTTTTAATGCTTAAAGCTCTTTTTATGTTTGTTTTAATTCTTTCAGTATTTTCTTAGCTTAGTTTCTAAGTCAATAACTATGCATTTACTGTTTATACTCGTTCCGTCTTAAACTGTCCGATTATTGGGGATGCTCCTTCTTCTCCATATCAATCAGCACTAGCTTCAGGAGGCACGTTGTAATACGGATGATATTCATTGTGTTTGTTTGCATTCAAATATGGTGCATCCCTTTCCATTATCGCCTCCATTTTTTCGATCAAACGGTAGAAACTGGGACGAATGTAAGGGTCTTCGTTCCAACATTCAGTAATCAGCTCATATCTGTTATGAATGGAGAAAAAAAAGAACCATTCAATGCTTAGTAGAGCTCCAGTCAATTATTAGACAGTGTCAATAGACCTCTTTATAGCTTGTATGTTTTGATTTCCCAAAAGAGGTCCCAGGGGAATTTGACCGTTAGACATGAACTGTATTGGCAAAACAAAACATACAAGCGAAAGAGGTCTATTGGAATAAAAGAAATTTTTTTAGTAGAATGTATAGGCTTCTTAGCTTCATGAGTTTACAGGGAGGCTCCACCCTGAGGTCCAACTCCTTTTATACAGCATTTTTCATGACAGAAAAGGTACCCCTTTCGTATACATTCCTTTCCTGCCTACCCTGAAAAAATGGTACGACTACTTCACTTTTTAAGCCATTAAGCCCTTAACATTAAGCATACAATAAAGGCACCTGTGTTTAAAATATCTTTTAGTATAAATTACCGAAGTTACACAATTTCCTATCATTTCAAACATTTTAGCTCGTGAAATTCCTACCTTTCCATATACATGTGGCCTAAAAAGGTACTCCTTTTGGGTGAAGCTTCCACGTAAAGCCCATTAAAATGGGCTCTTGGAACGTTTTGGTTATCACGCGATTCCCTATTCCTTCATCCAGCCATTATTATGTAAAAGAAAAGAACTTTAACTTTATCCCTTTTAATTGCTGAAAAATGTATTTCCTTTTGAATACGAATAAATAACAGACTTGAAAATTTTCTCGACTTTTTCACAGACAGAAAATCTTACCTGGTCCTCTTAAGTCATTTTACAGACCGAAATGATAGATTTCCCTACCCTTTCATATACTTCGACTAGCAAAATTCCTATACCCCGAACCCAGGAAAGAGATTAACCTAATCACTACTTAATGATGCCTTTATTGACCATAAGGCCAATGGAGGGCTTCCTTGTTCAAAGAGTGAGGATCCCATCAAAAGTTTTCCCCTGCCGTCCGTCTGGTCAGTATTTAATATGATCAAAGAAAGCGTTAAAATATTTGACGAATTCGTATGCTGCGCCGTTCGGTGTGAAATGTAACTGAGCAGACGCACAGAAAAATCGAATCTGTTTGTTAAATCTAAGACCAATCTAATCAAGAAACGTACACGTCGTCGGAGCACATGTCAGGCCTTTCCATGCGATAACCAGTACAGAGCAGTCGATACAACTCTGAGTTGGTCAGCGTGGGGTATGGTACGCCTCCTGACAATTGCGAGAAAGAAAACAAATGATTACATATCAGCAACTGAATACATGCAATTTTCCATTAGATAGATTTCTATTAAAGATGCCTTAGTCGATTGTCACTCCTCCTCATATAAACTCAACAAGGCCATTTTGCAAAAATAGTTGATTAAATGGAGGTCTGGTATAGAGCCAATGCAGTTAAGAGTGTGTCCATGAGAAAACCAGGCAGAACCAGGCAGGGGGCGATAATGCTCAAATCACCGATTTCGC
The DNA here is from genome assembly GCF_958299795.1 of Porites lutea. NCBI lineage: Eukaryota > Metazoa > Cnidaria > Anthozoa > Scleractinia > Poritidae > Porites > Porites lutea. Next base: position 7,569,050 of record NC_133210.1, read on the forward strand.
TCAAACTTGGCACAAATGTTAGGTATCAGGAGTTAGCTTATGTGACAGAATGTCAGATCAAAATATTAAATTCCCTGGGAGATCCGGGCTCCCCCTGTAAAAATCGCCATTTTGCCCGTTTATGCATAATTAATTAGCTAACTTTACAATGCCAGTGCAACAAACAGAAAAGCCACCTGGAACTTAAATGCACTAAGAGATAATCTGACATCATAAGACTTTAAGCACAATAAACTGTTTAAAGTCGCCGATTCGATTTCCCCCCTCTTAGCCCCCTTAAGTTGGGTCATCATTTCCAAGCTTTGAGTAAGACGTAAAATTAGGGTATTTTATTCCCAAATATCTCCGATGAGCAATCGCTTATCTTTATAACTTTTGCATGAGTAGTTAAAGCCATCACTTAAGTTGAGAAAAAGATCATAAAAAGTTTGGGCAATTCACTTTCTTCCATGTGTTGACATAAACTGTTCATGTGACTGAACGACTTTTGCATATTTCATCAAAATTCAGGCACTCACAATATTCGTGTGTTTGCCTTTGAATGAGGAGAAATCGAACGAAAAACTCATCAGGCAATGATTTAACATTAATAAGGGTAAAATCATAAAAATTGTTCTGCAAGAAGCGCTAACGATGATTTTTGATAGATATATACGCGATCTTTTCAAGTAAAAATAACATACAAAGATTTAATTCACAGTTCTACTTACTTTAACAATTTCGCCCTAAAAACAATATAAGCGATCAATAAAATCCATATACGTATCTCTTAGATGTCTCAACTGCCCAACTGCCTCAACTGTTGTGCCCGCTTTGATTTGTTCTTCATGCCACCTTCGATGTCCAGTTCAGCGTAGTTCAGCGTCGTGACTCGCTGTACGACTAAAATTCCTTAGCCATCAGTTTACGCACCAAAATCCAAATCAAGTTGTTTTAGGACAAAACAATACGAAAGGTAAAAAGCCGATTCTTAACCCATTGAAAGAATTATTTCTGCCACTGTTGTAGCTCAATTCACATGTTGCAAACGTCCGACATCTTTGATATTAAATGGAGCCCGCATTTTTAAGCAGCGGTTGCCAACACATGGAAACATCGTATCGAGAGTCTCAGGAGGGAGTCATAAACTCGTGAGCGCGGCTGTCCGATGTGCCTGGCCATCGTGACGTCACAGCAAAGTGAAGCGTGCGACGAGCAGAATTTTCGAAAATGGCGGTGTTATTGTTTTTCATGTGAACACTTTGAGCTTATTTTTTCCCGTGTCATGAAGCAGCAATGTGGTTTCTCTTTTGATCGAGGATACCATTACCTTATATTCCAACGGAAGAGGTAAGTGCATTTTGATTACTACGTGAAAATCCTGCAAAAAAGGTTTCTGAAGGGTTTAGGTCAGTCTCCAAGTTAGGAAAATTATGTGAGTGCGGTGCGACCTTTCGCTCGACAAAAACCCGTTTTTCCCTGGTTAAAAAGCATGAGAAAACTTGTAGCTTCGCTGCAAAGTAGTTTATATCTCACAGAATCCATATAGCATATAATAAATGTCAGGGAATGAACCACAAAAATGATCAGTGTATTTATTCGAATCAGTTTCCTCCGTTATAATTTTGCAATCTAGTTGAAGTGAGGTTGGTTACGAAAATTTGTTATAAATGAGCTGTTTTGTAGTTATTTCGGTTCTTCAGTAAGAAGTATAGAAGTATACTGAGTTGTTAAGCTTATTATGACCTCGTAAAAGCCCGATCGTGAAGAAGTTCACTCTTTTTGAGGCACTACCATATTTAGTCTAAATATTTGTTTAGCCCTTGTAAATTTTTGTACACCTTCTGAAAGTTAAATTATATATTAGGAAAGCCCCGGCGGTGGGGGGTAACACTCTTGAAACAAGACACCAACAGGATAATTTTAAAACCGCACTATCAAGCCTGCATGTGTACACGTATGTACACTGTATTTCACTTTCAATACCCTCTCAACATCTGGTAGTATAATGCATCAGTCAATTGAAACCCCGGCCTCCTGATCCCTGAGACTTAGCGAGGAATTTAACATTAACACCACTAATTTTTTCCCTTCCCAGGCCAAGTAGTTTGTTAAAAGCACCTTATGGCAGGGAATTAGTAGTTGTAGTTCTAGGTTTGATTTAAACCGCTCTCTTCCGTCTAGTACTCTGTATTTATTAATTTTATTTTCAAACCAATGGACATGTTAAAAGAAACTCTCAACGGCATTCCATCAAATTCATGAGAAATGCCATCCACTAGCTGAACTTTGTAATTCCTTTAGAACAGTGCTTCCATCTGTCGGTTAGCCTGAGATCATGCCCTCTCCCTATTATCCCTTTATGTCTCTCACGGGAAGATGGCATGATACATTTCTTTGTCGGATCACATGTAAAAAAGTCGGAATCTGGACTTTTTTCTGATTGGATAGGAAACAATACGAATGATTTGCGCTGCTCCAATTGGCCAAAATGCTGCCATCCGTTAGTTGTGGTTGATTTCAGTCTGCATTTTTGCTTGCGTAATGAGCAGTGAGTTCACACGCGAGTTTGTTATAAAATTTCTGTAGGCTCAGTTTTCTTGAATTTGAAGAATGCCTAAATAGAAATTTCATATTTTCCATCTCATCGTATACTAAAAAGTTGCAGTCAAAAATTCACCGATCATTTGAATGCAATTTGATACCGGCTACAAGTTACAGAAACGACAAACAGGTTCACTTTTCAAATAATCAATTCATGAATGGAATCTTGACCTTGATTGACTGTAATTCCTCCTTCAGAAACCTGCGAATTATTCTGAGCGATCTTCGCTTTCACAACACCTTTCAGTTCGTAAAATATGGTGTTTTTTTTCACTGATTTCGAAGTCAACGAGCTTTAACCTGTAAATTCTTTATTATTTGTAATAAAGGTACGGTAGCTCCAGCTAGCAGTATTTCATCACAAAAACAACACATTTAAAAAATTTTTTTAGGAAGCACCATCTGAACATGGGCGTACTTAAAAATTTTCTTTTCCCTAAAATTTATTTCAAAAGAGACATTAAAATATGATTCCCATATGGTAAACGCTTATTGGCTAACATGATAACATGATAGGTCAAGCAGACGTTACATTATGTAAATTAGGGGGCGGTTGACAGCTTGTTAAATGAATGCATCAGGTGTTATTTTCTATCCCTCTCGAGCCAAAGAAACAAAGAAGCAAAAAAAAATAACGCCTGATCTCAGGTTATCTGTCGGTTTACTTTAGTTTTGCAGTGTGCTTTTACATTTTAGGAGTGGGCACTTGGTTTCTCTGCTAGTCCTGACGATTAACTTCATTCTGGGTTTTCTTTTGTTGAGTAACGGCAACTCCTTGCTCTTGATTCTAATTTTGAGTGACAATTCCTGATTGCCTAGTCTAGACTAAAATCTTCAACCAATTGATCAGTTTCCTGGAATACAAACTCTCCTTATACCCTATCCTAGAGTAAAGTGCTTGAAAATCATACCCTTCAGAGTGGAACATACCTATATAGCCCATATAATGCACAACCCCCCTCTCCCCTGGAGGAAACAAGGGCCTCTAAGTCACTCATAATAAATCCCCCTCTCTCTGTCCCTGCTTCCAAAAATGCATAAATTATGCACTGTTAAATCCCTGCCCATGAGCTGGCTCAAGCAGGAATTTTGTTAATTCCACTGCACACAGGGCCAGTACGTTGTTAAATATGTGTTAAATCCTGACATTGGCTGCATTATATCCCCGCTATGCGCCAGAGGTTTGGGGGGAGGGGGGAGGGGGAGAAGGGTTTCAATTGACTGATGCATTTAAACACTGCATCCTTTACTCGCTTACTTTGTCACTAAGAGTAACTAATCAGTCTATCTAACTATACAAAACAGTATATAAATCTTAAACAGGTTTTCAGTAGTATCTACGGTGGTATGGACTAGAAAGTTGTATTGGTAATGCTAATCATTTTCTGTTTTTTCTACAGGATTAACACTACTTAGACCAACGACGTTTCCAAGCTTACATCTGTTACATGTAAACAGAATTGGAGACTAGACTGGCAGGCCTCTCATTATTACTTATTCTCTTGGCCTCTACATCATCGTTCGATCAAAACATTTATGGTCACTCCAGAACATAACATTTGATCATCTACTTGTTCTTTTTTTTGTTATTGACAATGTGATGAGGATTTATACCTAGAAATTATTTTGGTGAAACTGCTCACAGACAGGATTTTAGAAGAAAAATAATGAATAATGTGTTTTAACCGCCATAACCTTCAAGTCAATTCATCACTGGAAGCTTTAGCCTGAGAATGCAGACAGATTTCCAGTTGTATTTTTTAGTGACGTGAAACTACAACCCAAAATGTTTTGTTTAATTTGATTATTTTTGTCCAGCTCTAGTGCTTCTTGTTCTGTCTTAAGTAATATGACCTGTCTAGACTTTTTTCCTGACTTTTTCTTTTATTTAGTAAGATTATCTTGCATAGTCCCATGGAAAGTAAAGAAAAAGTGTTAATAAAAGATTTACACTATAAGTATTTTGTTGCTGGAATACTTGGGTATCAGCTCTAGAAGCATAATTTCAAGTGAGGTAGATATACTCCCACATAACAACAGACTTGGGAAATAGTTTCCTTATATACTTACCTCTGAGGAGCAAATGGAGCAATTATTATTTACCAACGAAAAACTTACACCCGAATAGCTTCGACAATCCAAGGATGTACAGTGTAGTTTAGGTGAAATGCTTGAATCTGCACTGATAGTTGGGATATGCGGACCCCCATGGAAACAGTTACTCCAGATTTCGAGCGTTTATTGACCAGTTTTAAAGGCGTCCTTATTACCATTTTTTGGGGGGAAGACTGAACGGCTGAACCTTGACAGAATATTTGTCCTCTCATTGATAAGCGATTTGGTACCTTCAAGAACTGTCTCTTCAGGTCGTAAGCCGTTTTCAAATAAGCCTCAATGTCGCTGTCCAGGTTCGAAGTGAAAATGTTCAAATCGCCGAGTCACTAGCCTTAGCGTTCTGTTCCCAATTCTGAGATATTTTCCACCTATTTATAAACGCCATTGTTTTGATTCTGATTTTTTCTTGAAGGTATTGTTGTCAGTGGAAGGCTCCTGTAGAATCTTGCGTCATCCCAACTGGCTATAAACGTAGTATGGGTGTAACATATTTCTTAGGCAATTTGTAGACTTAAACTGTATTCAAGCCCCTCTCAAGTCCAAACATTGACATAAAAAGATACCCTCGAATTAATCGTATCACTCGTTTAATTCGAGAGCTTTATTGTTGGATTAACTGGCTTATTTCTCTTGCCCTTCGCGGCTGACTCGCAAGGTACCTGCGGAAAGTAGTGTTTAAAGCCACTGATCATTTTTATGAAATTGTTATGAGATTTAATTTTTCAAAAATGAGAAAGAGTTTTGACCTATGTAACTTATGTTTTTGTCTCCAAGCGCAGTATTGTGTCGTTTCTGAGTTACAGGCCATTAAAGATGATCTTGGTGATGATTTTTATCGATCGGTAGGAGCGTTTGTCAACACTTTTGAGTCTTGTGGCCAGTGTGTTTTTTGTTTTCAGGTTAAAATTCCGTTATTGATACTTTAAATGATAACATCTATAGCTTCGCTTTAGTGGTTGAAATGATTTGCTCTACTGTTACTGAGAAATTGGACCGTGAACTTTTCACGACAAGCATTTTGTTTACCTTCTTTCAAACCTTCCCGGGCCGGCTTGAACGTGACGTCACGATGGCCAGACACATCGGATTTTCATTCGCCAATATCTGCTCTAGTGCCCAGGCCTTAGTTTATGACTCCCTCCTGGGGAGTCTGGAACCAGGAGCCAGGAGCCAGAGTTCAGCGAACAAAACGACTTTCCGACATTCTCTGAGATTATTTTATTATTGTATGCTGATAAATAATTTAGAATTCCAAATCTATTGGCAACTTTATTCAGACCATGATTATAAATGATCCCATGTCTTCTCAAACTCGGAGATAGAAGTCGTTTTGTCTTCGTGTTTTGGAAAGAACTATTTTTTCTATTTTAGTTGCACGTGAAATAGCAGCGAAGTGAAGCCGGATGTTGGTGCAGACCAGTTCAAAGAGACAAATAAAGCGTGAGACACGTCCAGATTGGCTTGCGACAAGAATTCCATTTTATTTTCATACTGGAGTCCTTTCTCCCCGGGGGAGTGTCCAAATTGCGTACAAATGCCCTACCCTGCTGGCACCAGATTTGACTGTCATAAACAGTGAATTTTTTTATCTCGCACGGTCTTTTAGGGGTCTTATAAAACCTAACTGTGACACTAATGTTCCCAAGTAGAATTCAAAATACACCACACTTTCACATTGAGTTAGATATTTTTCTCAAACAACCGCTTCCATATGTTTAACACCCTTCCCACATTCCCTCCGAGAGATACTTCAACTGTAATACTTCGATTTCAAATTTCTCACCCTACCCAGGTAAGGTCAATTTTCTCGTCCTAGACATCGATCTCGGAAGGGCCTTTTTGCGTACTCTTGGGCACCAAAACCAGTTTAGTGCCCAGCCGTGTGCCGTGCTGAGGCAGGCAGATGTTGAATTATGGACAGACACAACAATTAAGTTACAGACATTTGATGTTCCGGTCCGTGAGTGGTCGGAAGACACCCGGTAAATAATGCCCATGGGGTTGCCCAAGGAAAATTTGGGTTTTAAGAGAGTCGAACTGCAGGAGGTCTTTAACGAGGAAAAGTGCGGACACATCTACTTTTTGGAGGGAATGTACTGCATGCAATTTTTAAGTTACAATATACTATCGATAAATCTAATTTGTTTCTAAAGTTCCTCTTATACTCCGAGTATCTTAGGAAATACAGGGAACGCAGAGATCAGACCATTGCATCATGGAAAATTCTCAATCAGACTGTCATCGTAAAAACTAAAAAAGTGGTCGCGGTCGTTTACTGGATGTGGATGTGTTCGTTTACAGGAGATTCCAACTACAAGCGCTTTGACTGGATAATATTTGGTGTGTTGAATAAGTGATCGCTTATTGGGAAGTGGTCACTTAAGTTGGGTGGTCGCACGTAGGTTCGACTGTGCCTCGTTAAGCGAAAATTTGTTTAAATGTAAGAGAAATCCTAAAATTGTAATACAGTGGAAGCTCTCGTACGAGGACGCCCTCGGGACGAGAAAAAGGTGTCCTTAACTGGATCTGGCCGCTTACAAGAATGAATCTCATATGCAGCATAGTTACGCAAGTGGAATTCAGCCACTTTAAAAGTGGTGTAAAGGTTAGATAGCCGCTTACGGAAGCTCCTCCCAGCTACAAATTAACACTGGTAATAGCAAAAAACTGTTTTTCAGTGTATGGTTACGCTGATGTTCCTGCCTTGTTGTAATTTAGGTAAAAGCATACAATTCAGTTTGTATTTTCAAGTGTAACCGGACGAGTATGTGAAAAAACGGTAACTCTGAAACGGAAATATAAGAATGATTCATAACAGTGACAAATAGCCATATGATTGTGGACATGATATGGAAAAAAAAACAACAACATTCAGAGGCGGATAACATTTCTTTCGAGTGTCTGCTTAGGAGAGCTTTAAATCAAAGCTAACATCTAATTCGCCGGTAAACCCTTTAAGTGTCCGCGGCCGCCTACGGGAATGTAAAAATCCAGAGTTTGTGTGGGAGTTGAAACGGGATTTTGTGATGGCGGTCGTAAGTAGAGCTTTTCGCTATATACGAGAGTGTCCGTTAAGAGAACTTAATATACTGTATGAATCCGCAAATGACAGCTTAAATGAGAAGTGAATATAGTGTATTAGTCTGTGTTGAAGAAACTGTTCTCTTACACCTTCCAACATTGAATAAACTCAAAATTTCAAGTAACACGACTTTCACAACCTATTTTCAACACACCAGTTATAACAGGATATTGGCGCGTACAACAATAGATAGCGTATTCCGCATTCCGGAGTCCGGTAGTCCCGCGTCACATTCCATCTTTTTGGCACTATTGGCAGAGTCTAAAGTCAAAGATGGAGGGTGTTCGAGCAGGTGGTTGTTTTCTGTAGATATAGATGGATTGTCAGTGATCCTTCTTGTCCTTTGAGAATGATTTTGTTCTTTCTGACTACAACTTTTTTCAAAGACTTCGAATGTTCGGTGAAAAGCCGACACTTAATTCTGCAATGTTTCCAGATGTTTCGATTTCATTACCTCGTCACGAAGTAACGCCACAAAGGACCGGACGTAACTGGAGCAGCAAATCTGGACTAAAGCACCTGAGAGACGTGTATGTAACATTTATTCACTATCTTTTATCCTTGTTGGGTCTTGTTTCACCAAATTGGACCGATCGAAGTTTTGAACTAACTCTTTTGCTCCTTGTGTTTACTCAAGCGTTCCATAAAATATCCATCCAAACGTCCATAAATAACACAGAAAACATGCCTCAGTTGACACGTTCTAACAATTCCGCTATTAGTATCGATAATGACGCATCTGATTTGTGACTTTTCGTCAACTTTGTGCTATTTTTGTTTAAAAAAACGAATGTTACGTTTCTTCCCATGTTGGTCAAATGACAATTAAGCGTCAAGTCTGATGTACATAATACGTCATTATTGATAAAGTATGAGATTGCCCAAATATTTTATGATTGATTTGATAACCTTAAAGATGTCTTTCAAAGAATATGTGAGAATTAAGTACATAGGTTGTTGCTCATGGGAGATGTTAGCCACTAAAATACCTTAAATTTAGGGTTTGGTCAAAACAGTGAGAAGATGTCCTTAATTTAGGCTAAATAATAGGAAGAGATCGAATTAGAGAGTAAAAATAAATTACTGAGCATAAAGTTTGATAAACATAGAAGATGATAAAGTTGATTAGATTTGAAGTTGTCTTTTCTTCTTGTTGAACAGCCAAACCAAAGTCAGCTAATTAATTATGCAAAAATGAGTAGATTTTGTCGTTTTTTTGGGGGGTCCCTGTAAATCCCAGGGAATTCAATATTGCGACCTTATTTTTTGTCGAGGTTAATATCTCAACACACCCATCAGTTGTGCAAAGTTTGAGCGAAATCCGTGATTTGAGCATTATCACCTCCTGCCTGGTTCTCTCATGGACACACTCTTAAATGTGTAATGAAAGAAGGCACTCCAGGGTGATTAACAATAAGGCTTCTCGTTTCCAGTCATCAAATGTTCGCAAATTTTTAAATTTGACATATCAAAATATGTATTGTCACTTACGGTTATCATCTAGGGGATCTACTTGTCTCAAATGCACTTAATCAATTAAAACAGAGCCCAGATCAAACAAGAAAATTCAAACTTGCCGCAAATGAAACATTATAAAACATTGTTTTCGCCCTTCCTGGAGGCAGTAACCTTGATAACAATCGTAACAGTTAAGCCACATCCCACCATGGCAAAGTGGGGAAGGTGGGTTAAGGCACGGTCCTCTTAATTCCCTTGGAGAGCTCAAAACATTGCAGTATAAAACCATTATCCTGCGGGTGGTACATGAGTTTTCAACATTTTGACATCATTTCTACGGTCGATAAGAGTCATAGGTTATGAAAAATGCTTTTTTGATATGTCAGTCACCTCAAGTTTAACATGACAACTATAAACTACAAAATGACTGTCCACTCACCCAAGGTAGCCATTTCCCAAAGAACAACACCAAAAGACCAACTATGAGAAAAACCAGAGGTTATAAATATGTACAAATTCACGGCATTTATAGTTTGTTTGCTGCCCACGGAGCAGCCTAAAAATGCGTGTACTCTTGAGTTTTGGGTGTAATAGGAAAACTGTTAAGGACTGGAAGAATCCGTTTTTAGCAGCTATATATTTCGACAGAGATGCCTTCTATACTATGATTCCATATTTGGGCAAACAATTTTCCGTGCTTCTAATTGGACGGCTAAAAACCCTAGCATGGTTATAAAAAATAAGGGGATTTAGGCGCTTCAGAATTATATGCTTCTGTAATTTTTGAAGGCAACTACAATTCTGAGAAGTGATTCAGTAGAAGAGTTTCAATAGTTCCCTTGTCAATGGAGCGGGAAAATTCATCACTCACACATCACTTTTGGTCGTGTAAACCCCTTGATAAAGTGATTCAGGGGCCATCCACTTTACAGGAAGTTTTCTGGACTTCGCTGAGCTGCTCACATCTTCATAGATTTGTCTCATCAACCCAAAGTCTGACACTTTGATCTGGTTGTCATGGCCAACAAGAACATTACGGGCAGCAAGGTCTCTGTGAACAAGATTGTTTTCGGCGAGATGATTCTAATAACAAATAAGCAACGAAAAAACGATTAAAATGATCTCAAAACATAATAACGGGGGTACGCCGAAGACCAAGTAGCAAAGTATAGATGAAAAAATACAAATGAAAAGTAAATACCGGCACTGATCTGATCCAAAATATTTACCTTTAGATTCATAACGAAAAGAATTTAGCCAAAACTGGGTCGACCGAAAAGGCATTTTTATTTCCATATAAGCCATTTTAATATACTCGTATCTAGAAAAACAGACAATATATTTATCCCGTCTATTTCATGTTTATAAAATATTGATATTGAATATTCTTCTTTCCAAGTTATACTCAGAATCAGAATCCCAGCAACATAATCCAGAAAATAAAGATAATTACCATTCCTTTAGCTATTTGCCAGGCAAATGAAAACAGTTGTTTGGTAGAAAAGTTCTCCTCTACGTCACAAGGATCCTCGTCTGACTCCTCTAGGTTTTCAGTTGAAATTGGCATTGCAGAAGCTTGGGTTTTTCCTTGTGATGTCGTTGGCCTGGTTAGAAGTTCTTTGTCAGTCACTTTGAATTCCTCATCTTAATTAAATTGATAAATAACTATCAAATTTTTGGTTTAATTTGAAAAAGCACAGCTTTCAATATACTTTCCTTGTTAGTAAATAAGGAACTAACGGATAAAAAGATAAAAATAACATAATTTGCTTGAGCCAGACAAGAGCCACAGAATATATAAGTATTATCTATTAAAAGTAACTTCAAAGTGACCAGTCTAGAGCTAGATAAAATTTACTTTGGGTCCAAGGTACTGTTTTCAAGTCTAGGATGAAAATCCATGCCCACAGTTTGATGTTTACCCAGAAAGCATCGGCCAGCTGCTGAACACTAAGTAGTTAAGTATAGATGAAAAAATACAAATGAAAAGTAAATATCGGCACCGATCTGATCCAAATATTTATGTTTAGATGCATAACGAAACGAATTAGCCAAAACTGGGTCGACCAAAAAGAAGTTTTTTTCCATATAAGCCGTTTTAATGTACTCAAATCTAGAAAAACAGCCAATATATTTTTCCCATCCATTTCATGTTTATGAAATATTGACTTTTGAATTCGTCTTTCCAAATTAAACTCAGAATCAGAATTCCAGCAACATTATCCACAAAAAAAAGATAATTACCATTCCTTTGGCTATTTGCCAGGCAAGTGAAAACATTTGTTGGGAAAAGTTCTCCTCTACGACACAAGGATCCTCGCCTGATTCCTCTAGGTTTTCAAATGAAAGTGGCATTGCAGAAGCTTGAGTTTTTCCTGGTGATGTCGTTGGCCTGGTTAGAAGTTCTTTGTCAGTCACTTTGAATTCCTCATCCTAATTAAATTGATAAATAACTATCAAATTTTTGGTTTAGTTTGAAACAGCACAGCTTGCAAGTAATCACTTTTCTTGTTAGTAAGTAAGTAACTAACGGATAAAAAGATAAAAGTAACATAATTTGCTTGAGCCCAAGAGCCACAGAATATATAAGTATTATCTATTAAAAGTAACTTCAAAGTGACCAGTCTAGAGCTAGATAAACTTTACTTTGGGTCCAAGGTACTGTTTTCAAGTCTAGGATGAAAATCCGTGCCCACAGTTTGATGTTTACCCAGAAAGCCTCGGCCACCTTCTGATACACGTGGTACTGATTAAAAACAACAAACACACCATTTTATTAGACGATTCCTTATATCAGCCGTCGTTCTGGAAGTCACAAGCCCGCAACTGAAAATAGCTCAAGAGAATAAAAACAAGACGCTGAAACGTAAGTCCAAGACAGCGCAGGAAAGGTACACCATCGACGAAACACATTAGTGACACAGGAAAACCAAGATCACGTTGTGTCCTTCTAACGTGAAACGTAAGCAAAATAAGGCGCCCTAGAGGCAAATTCTTCTTTATTAGTGAACAAGTAGTTATTATGGTGTTTTTGTTTTCGTCTTACATCTACTTCGGTGGAAGTCGATGGAATCACTTCAAGAACAGCATCTTTGTTGCTTTGTTGCGGAGACACTGCAATGTCTTCTTGGTCTTGGTGTATAGAATGTTGATCCTCCTTAACTTCATACTCATCAGCCAAACTTTGCTAAATGATTAATCAAAATGGCGATGACATTTACATGTAGAAAAAATGTAACGCTATTGCAGGTTTTCACTGTCACGCTATTAAAAATAAAAATCAAACTCGTGTAATAGATAAAGTCTAGAATCTGGGAAATGAAAGAAGGTAAATATACAAAGGCCCTCGCCAAGATTCAGGTCGGTGCAATTTTTCATGTGCGAGAAATTCGGAGAATTTTTTTACCTACATTTATAGAGCTTTAGATGGAGACGCAATGTAGGTGCCCTTCCGGATGGTCACTAACATGGCGGCCGGAAACCAACAGAAACATGTGTCACGGAGTTGTGCTACATAGGGTGAATTCATCTCTTGAGGAACTCATTAACATTGACATTAATACAACGACCATTCAGATAGCAAAATCCCCCCAACAGAGTCATTTTTTCAGCCTCCATGGCAGCTGTCTCGTCCACCATGTAAATAGCCTGCGAGGAAGCTCTCTGGGGTGCTCTGGCGGCTCGGCGGCAAAAGGAAGGAGAGCTTGTAACTACGTCTCTGGAAAATGAATAAGTCGATGCGAAATGCTGACTGGCAGAGATGACATTAGTAATGACGCCATTACCCTTGGCACGTGTTTGTTTGTTTACAATCGCGCTCGTTTCCGCTTCGCACTGATTGGCGGAAATCTGACAGCTCAGTCGACGGGGAGCCACAGGCGAATTGGAGGTAGAATTCAAATTCCAGAGACGTATTTGCAAGCTCTCCTTCCTTTTCCCGCTCCGCCGCCAGAGCGCCCTGGAGAGCTTGCTCGCAGGCTACCATGTAAATGCCGCGTCACGCAGTTAACCTAATTAAGTAAGCGCCGATTAAATCGACAACTTCGATAAAAATCGATTAAAGTCGATAATTATCGATTAGCAACAACTTTTTTCTATGTCATGTCTTGTGGTATAAGAAACACTTTTGAAGGCAGAACCACTACGACAAACCAGTGAGGGTCAGCTGGATGTTTAGTAGGCCTGATCAGTAAAATATTGAATACCAAATTTAGTCTTGTGATAAGCCTACTTGATCCCAAACCTCTCTCTGATTTTTCTGAACGTCTTTATAGTTAACTAATTCTTTCATAAAGAGGCGCTTCGCGGTTCCCAGATCATTAAATAAAGAGACAACTTTTGCGTATTACAAACCTGACTAGCGCAATCGATAAAACCGATATCAGAAAATCTATTGTCAACGCTATCGTTTTTAACTATTTTAACGATATTATCGATTGCCTCTCAGGTTCAAAAACCTAATAATGCATTATTTTAAAGAAAATTATTTTAGCAATACGCAGATGTTTTCTGCTTTAAATGATGATTTTCTCTCACATTTTTATCATGTTTTATGGTCACGCTACTTCTCTTTCCATTTAGTTGCGGAGTTCATTATCTACTTTGTTTTGCATATTTACAGAACCGGATTTAAATTATCCTTTCCAATATCCTTTTTGAGGAAGCAATTTAAGGGTTTTGCTGAAAAACTGTACACTGAACATTATCCTCACCACTTGAACTATATACATAGTAGGGTTCAACTTGAGCAGTTTCCAGCGCAGGCAGGCTAAAACAGTTGTTTATAACTCTTTTTTCTCCTGTCGATTGGCCAAAAATGTTTAGTAAGAATATTGAGTGTAATTTGTGAAATAAATTTCGCTACAAATTTAACCGTCCAAAGCCACATAAATAATGTACTTGTGTTCGGAAACAACGTTCTTTGCCAATGTTAACCTGATTAAGTAAGGGCCGATTAAAATCGAAAACTTCGATAAAAATCGAGTAAAGTCGACAATTATCGATTAGCAACAACGTTTTCCCCTATTAATTTTTATCGATTTTCAATTTAATCAATCGCTCTTTATCGATTTTTATTCATTCAAAATATTTCCCCGATTCTGATTGGCCAAAAGCACACACTTAATTCACCATAACCACTTACTGATGACAAAATGTGGAAGAATTTTGTGTTTAGCGAGAAAATGACGTCAAAAATGCAGCGTTCTTGCGGGTTAATGCACCGTTAACCGAGAAGACCTGGGGACAACGTTGAGTTGTTTTGGTTGTGAACTTGTAAAATGGTAGACATTTCACTCGTTTTGAAGAGTAAGAACTAGGTAAAAAAATGACTAAAAAGATGGCAAGAACAACAAGAAGACAACTCGAAGGGCGACATCTGCTATTTGGAGAATATTTTCGGAGCTGAACCGACCCTAAACGTGCACTATCGAAGATAAACTTAGCATCGATGGATCGATGGAGGTAAGCATGAGTTTCTTAGCAAGTTTACTGACCTGTCTGAAAATGAAAAATTCGATCAGGAATCTAAGGGATATGCGAAAAGTCTTGCTAAAATTCAGGTCTGTGCAGTTTTTTTGTTTGCGAGGTATTCGGAGAAATGTGTTACCCAAATTTATAGAGCTTTGTTTTGAGACGCCAGCCATGTTGGCGTCCCTGTAAGGAACACAGATATGGCAACCGAAAACTAACAGAAACATTGCCATAAAGCGAGTACTCATCTCAAGACAGCTCATAAACATTAAACTTAATACTTATTCAAAAAACAAGGACTGTTCAGATAAAAAAAACTCTAAAAAAAAAGATGTCACTCTTTAACTTACAGTTACGTGACAGCTTTTGCTGCCCCATTATTGTCGCGTCACGCAATATATTAGAATATTCAAACGTATTCTGTCACAAAATGAAGAACCCTTTCGAACTGAAACTTTGTAGAAATACACATGTTCAGCTGCTCTAATAGTTCACTAAATTGAAACTTAGAAGGATAAATAATTCTTTATTTTGAAGTATGATTACGTTACGAGCAAACCATTCAACAACAATCGGATGGGTAGATTAGATAGCTACAATAGGTCAAGTTCGATAGACCATTTAAGACAGAGCTAGTACGGAAAGTAAAACTACAGTTTATATACAAGCCTACATGATCTCTGGTCTCTCCCTGATCTTTCAGAACCTCTTTGTCAGCATAACATCTCTCGGTAGCTTGACGTCCTTCGATCTAAACATCAAGCAAGTAACAAATACGTTACTTTACGTCTGCATGGCTTCAAGCGATCCTACAGTCAAAAAGTTATTATCTCCATACTAGATTACGGCCCCTAATTCGAAGCACACCAGGTTTTATGGACTAAGATTCGTAAGGAGGATTTTAATACCATCCCTATGTTGTTACACCCAAGGATAAAATACTTTTGAAATAATAATAATAATAATAATAATAATAATAATAATTATATAATTATTATTGTTGTTAGTATTATCATTAAATGCTTTCATAATTTTGAAGTAACTGCAGTTGCTTAAATAAGTTGTACAAAATGTTCTGATAGTACCAAAATATGTTCGTAATGTTGCTTCCCTATATCTGTTTCTTGATAATTTCGTTATAAACTAATTATATAATTGTTCATGTCCTTTATACCTTTTTTCTTCTGCGGCGTAGCCACGTCAGCAGGTCACCACTGGGAACGTATTCTATAACCAGGAACATTTTCTCCTGAAGCGTGCAGCATCCAACCATAGATACAACGTTCTTATGTAAACCCAACGGTTTCATCTGCTCAATCTCAAACGTGAACTCTTCTTTCTGTGCTTCAGATGGATTATCTAAAGATAATTGAATAAAATGACATTGATTTTATTATATTATTCTTCAGTATTATTCAGTGCAAAATGTTTCATTTGAAAAACATATTCGTCCATTTTTACCGCTTCCCACACATCCTCTAATGCACAAGGGTATATACAGACGTATTCTACCGTGTAATAGAATATCGAGAAATATTCAGACATTTGTTACTATTTTCAGTTTACCACTGCACCGGTAGGTCTCTGAGTATCGGGTGGTGGTGTGATGTGACCATGTGATTTCCCTCATTACCTAAACCGCTGTTCATAAAACGCGAAATAAATGAATAACAAACCAACAATAAAGTACAAAAAAATAAATACAGACCTAGTACAAGGTAGAGCAAAACCTTATCCTGTGTCACGTTTTTTAGAACCAATTTCACACATAAAGGGGTCAAAAATCATGCCCTTGGACCCCGCTCACACACTGGGTCTAGCCGTCAGCTTGGTGATGTCGTAGCTCAGTTTCATAATTTTAATTCCCTTTTCCTCGTTATCAAACGACTTGCGATGTAAACTGGACGACATGGATTACAAAACGGGGAGCCAAAATCTCTTTATATGTATCCGATCCTTCAGAAGGAGTAGTAATATTGAGTAGAGCTTGCATTTTTTTAGCTTCCCCGCAGACGTCCATTGGAGTTCGAACGAACCCCAAAGGACGTCTGCAGCGAGACTAGCTTTTTTTAAAACCGGACTTACTTCAGTATTGGCTTTAATTCTATCTGTAGGTTAGGCTTTGGCACATTATGCTACCATTATTTTGAGCATAATAGCATGGCAAAAGCATCGAGCATTAAATGCCAGCATTTTAGCAAGATTTTTGTATCATTAAAAAGGAAAATTTTGTCTAAAGTGATGAAATTCACCGAAAAACATATATATTTACAGAGGTTTCTAGCCAAAACTAGTGAGAGCCTGGGTCTAGTCAATGCCCGAATTCATACTGGTCAGTGGTTTAGCGTGTGCAGCCGCCGTTTTGTTTGCTTGATATTCCAGTATGGATGGCTCAGACAAAAGAGTAACACATACATTCTAGTAACTGAAATTTTTGTGTCTATTATTGTGTATGTATTGATGGAACTTTCGAGCATTTTAGCAGGGCCAAAAGAGCATAATTTAGTACACATTTTGAGCATTAAGCATTAAGCATTAGCATAATAGCAAAAAATAAAAGAATAATGTGCCAAAGGCTACTGTGGTTCAATTTACAGTTTCTTTTGTTTTTGGGAAATGTAAATTTGTAAGAAATGTATTTGTTTAGGGCTTTTCGGCTTAAACCTACTTTTTTGGAACTTAACAGGTTTTGTTAATTTTTTTTTCACACTTACATGGTGAAATAGAAACTACAAATTTCTTAAAACACAAAACAAAAAGCATACAAGCAAATTTAAAATTTCGATATACGCTATTTAGATTATTAGTTGTTTAGACATCAGTGTTACATGCAAATTTTTATAAATCATAAACTTACATGTAAACATAAAGTGAGACGCATATGCGGAACACCCCTTCTATGGCTTACAAATGGCAAAATATTTCTTCCCTTTCCTTAAATGTGTAGTCAGTTTGTTCCTCCTGTTGGCTATTGTCTTTTTTACTTGATTAAGCGCCTTAATCTTGACTTAGAAGGCTTGTTTAGAAGGATTAGAAGGATGGGTATTATTCAATTTACACTTAAAGATAACCAATTTAGATGCCAGAATCAGATGATTGAGAAATTAAACCTACTTTGGAAATTTTAAGTAACGGAGTGGTTCTTAACGTCGATAATATCAACTATATATCTTACACAGATCGTCACTTCGATAATACCAACTATTTATCTTACACAAGGCAATCCCTTAAGGTGGTGTAATTTGTTTTAATATCACGTCGTCGAGAAAAATCGAGTTTTGTTTTTCTGTTTCCTATAACATTTGCTTTGAAGTCTTATTAAAAGTTCCCGAAGAGTTACTTACGAGGCTTTTCATAAAGACGCGAATTCTGAAGTTCAAACGCCAACTGACGTTTGCTTTTTTCGCTGCCGTCAATCATCTTAGCGGAGCTCTTAGGAAACAGAAGCTTACTTGTACGAGCTCAAAAGGTCATAGTTTGTGATTTGTGATTGGTGGATTTCGATCCGTTTTGATTGTTTCTGTGTTTCAAGATTCGTTGCTTGTGATGTACTTATGATTGACGGCAGCGAAAAACGTAATTGTGAACTTCAGAGTTCGCGTGTTTTTGAAAAGCGCAGTTAAAATCCAAAAGGGTTCTTAGTATGAAGAAGACTGAAAAGCAGTTGCAAAATCAAAGACTTTGGCTATGTCTCCCCTTTATAGAAATAACAGTATTTCTTACCATGTAAAACTTTGACAGCCACCACCTGTGCTGCCTCCGCATTGTTTAACACCTCCGTCTCATCACTCTTTCTAAATGTTGCTTTGTAAACAACACCAAACTCTCCTCTCCCCAGTTCCTCCTCAAAGTGTATTTGCTCAGGTAGAATTTCCCACTTGTCAGGAGGAGTAGGCTCGAGTTGTAAATAAGGTGACCTAGAAAAAGGAAAAAATTGATGCAGGATTATTACGCTGAGCACAATATTAATTAACAACTAGTATTCACCAAATTAGTGGATAGCAATTTTCGGGCGTTGTGATTGGCTCCCGTAACTCGGAATATCCTCGGATATTCAGTGTTTTGGGATGGGATTCAAAATGGCTTCTCGTTTCGTGACAGTTTCGAAAGATGAAATTTTGGCGGTAAATGAAGCAGGTGCACCAACAAATACCAAGAAAGAGATCAAATTTGGCTTGTCGGTGTTTTCTGGTCGGTAGAAAAAAAAATTTCTTACTGAGTTTGCAACAAAATCATAAAAAATAATCCCCGAAACGATGTCAATTGAAACGTAAAAAAAAATCTAACTAAGTGACGTCTTTTATCTACAAAAAGTTCCTTTTTGATTTTTATCCAACTGATTTGGTAAATATTAAATCAACTGTCCCCCTCAGGGTCGGTTCATAACGCTAAATATATACCTCAACGGTTCGAGTCTCTGTATGTACCCCACCACCATTAGTATTTTTCAAATCAGTGAATAGCAATTTTCGCGCGTTTTGATTGGCTCCCGTAACTCAGAATATCCTTGGCTATTCACTGTTTTGCGGCAAGAGCCAAGATGACGTCTCGTTTCGAGACATTTTCGGAAGACGAAATTTGAGCGATAAATGAAGCATTCGTACAAACAAATACCAAGAAATTGACGAACTTTGGCTTGTCGGTATTTATATATAATTACTGGTAGGTAGAAAATTATTTTCATACTGAATTTGCAACAAAATAGTAAAATGCACTCGACAAAATCACCGAAATGTTTGTAAATTGTAAACAAAGTTCCTATAAGTGACGTTTTTACTTTACATAAGGTTACTTTCAGTTTTTCATTTTTATCCAACTGATTTGGTAAATACTAAAACAACTATCCCCATCAGGGTTGGTGAACAGTGCTAGATATATATCTACCTAGCACTATTCACCTCCACTTCAGGGGATAGTTGTTTACCATTCACCTCCCCTTTCGGGGGATAGTTGTATACTATTCCACGAGTGCGCGTTGGATATAGATGGTAGATATAGCCAACGAGGCGCGTAGCGCTGAGTTGGCTATTATCATCTTATATCCAACAAGCACGAGTGGAATAATTGTTTTATTAAAAACGCCCACACAATATGGAGAGTTCTTCCCGACTTTATTTGTAAAAACAACCGATTTCACGCGTACAGTTACCAGTCCAGAGCTTTTCCACTTTTGTGAAATATGCGACACAATAGCGTGACGTCATAGCATGGCGGGTTAGAAATATCCTCGAGCGGATTCGAATTGGCGTGGAAATCTGTTGTGTTTCGCGTTTTTCCAGCAGTCTTTGCTCGCCTTTTCGTAACAAAACAACGAAGAAGAAACGGTAGAAGACTTGTGCATAAGGCGATGAACAATGGATTAGAAATGTTAGCGAAAGTGAGATTTTTCTTTTGATGTACGTGTCTATTATCATCTTCACTTTGGAATATCTCTCGTGAAAAAATTTTTCAGGTCTTAGAAAAATCCACTGGACATTCTCGAGATATTCTTCTAGCTTTTTCATGTGAAACGTGCGGATGGGTTGCACTTCTGGTAGACGGGCCGCCGGATTTTTTTGCGAAGCAATCGTCTGTAGAAAAATAACCGCCTTCTGCGTGCAGAGCAACACGAAAGTAGAGGCTACATGTCCTATATTTTGGACGTATCAAGCGTTGTTTTACGGTTTTATCCACTTGTCAACCGAATAAGCACTATACTACAGATCGATATGGGTTTCTGGTTACTGACCTTTTCACATGTTATTCTGGAGTAATTGAAAGTCACTGCAGAGTGAACTAAGGCATCGGGCGGCAGGCCTGCACGACTTTTCCCTCGAGTGAAAATACCATTTGTTCAATTTTTTACTTTCAAGCAGGTAAATTATGCTGTTGTAGATTCTTGAATTTGACATTTTAAAATATTTTTGCCAGCTGCTTTACATTCAGAGGTCATGAAAATGAGTTTCACGCGTATTGATTTCCTATGGTCTTTGCATCTGACAGGATTTGACCGGGATTTGACCTCTGATGCAGAGTTTTAGCATTTTCTTTTTAAGAGCTATAGCTTTTTACTGCGACTAAATAATCTCTAAACTAGTAATACGTGTATCGCAGAATCTCGCGAAGCTCGGGGGAGGCCCATAAAATGTCAGGGATGGAAAGGCGGGGGAAAAATAGAGTAAATTGTGTAACTGGGGAGGGATAACCTGGGACCAAGCACAGCAGTGGGGGAAAAGGCAAAAAAAGACGGGGTCATGAGTACCTACCACTAGCCACTGACACTGAGGTGAATAATTGTTTTAGTATACAAAACAATGAGCTAATTGAGCAAAAAATGATGATTTTTAACTCATTTACTATTTCCAACGGTTAAAATTTTGGCGCGCAATGACCGAACGGCCGTCACGTTTTTTTTTGCCGATTAGCTCTTGCGGGGAAATTTCTTCAAAACAAGTTGTGAATTCTACCTTATCAATCCTTTAAATGGGTCATCCTAAAATGAATTGACCCATTTTTAAAATTGAATGAAGAACACTTTACTTTTCACCTACAGTAAAAACATTCTGGTACGTTTGCTAACCGTAAATATGAAGAAATGTCTTACCCCAAAAATCAGAAAAATGTGCGAACCCATTCTAGTAACTCTATTGAAAATGGGACCCCGTTATAGTCAATCCAGTCGTGAAAAAAAAATACCTTGCACAGCGAAAAACTAACAGTAGCTTTGAGCGCACTTTTGCTTTTGTCCTACGATGTGTCAGAAATCAACATTCGTTACTTCAAATGAGACTTTCGTTAAAAAACAAAATCAATATTTTTATCTGATGGTGATACAATTCAACAATCAAATTCCGATAAACAAAATTATTACCCAAATAATGACCGGGGAAGCGCCGTTAAAAAAAACAAACATAATAAACGGTCGTTAACTTGCCTAGTCCCTAAGCGTCATTATTTCGCGCGGCCAAAGCGTTTCGGGTCACGTGGTCCAGGCGAAAATGTGAGGCCGTTCCCCACCCGTTTGCTTCGGATACGTCACCGAAGTGAATTGACCGAGAGGGACTGTGAAAACGCCGTACAGGGACTAGGCAAGTCGTTAACAACAAACCTTTGGTGCGACAGTCAAATCACTCTTAAGCCAAACTCCTCATTTTACAAGACTGGAAGTAGGGTTTCAAAAATCTTTAAGGGTTGTATGTAGGAGGTTTTTTTTTATAACTGCCTTCTCCCCTGGCCCCCTACCCTATCTTTTTTTTTTGTCCTTGGTCAGCTTTCGCGTGGTTACTTTACGAAACAGAAAAGAAAAACACACGGAAAAAACCGCCAGCTACGCAGGCTGGAATTACGTATGCTCACGCTGTACGATGTAATTAGCAGAGCTCCACAAACCTTTTCTTTCTTTTTCTGTAGCACCAGACGAAAATAGCGAACGACAACAGCAAAATAGCGGAGGTGACACCAAGTGAAATGTAAATAACGTTGTTATTTTCTGGTACAGATGCGGGCGTCGTGTTTTCTTTGACTGCAAATAATATATATATATATATATATATATA